>NW_020538040.1:195601-219678 GCF_003426905.1 Ctenocephalides felis | reverse complement strand
TTCCAAAATCCCGGAGAGCATATGTATATGTAAAAGTCCTTCCGAATTTAAATATGTCTATTTATAGGGGAGGCCGACGTCGCCCTTAAAAATTTATTTATTACCAGTTTTAAAATCGGGTATAAAATAAATAGAGAGTACAAAGTATACAGTTGTTTCTATATTGTAGATTTTTGAAAAGTTTTCGGAAGTATAGATATCCTATTAATCCGGAGCGTGCAGGATATATAGTTTAAAGGGCGTGGGTTAGAACTTCCCGTAGGGTAAGTTATAGTAATCGCAAAAAAATCGAAAATGAAAATTTTTATAATCTTTTACGTTTCAAAGGTTTCTGAACATTTTGGCATACCTTGAAAAAATGGATGTATGTGTGTGTGTGTGTGTGTGTGTGTGTGTGTGTGTATGTGTGTTTATGTGTGTGTGTATGTGTGTGTGTATGTTGTATGTGTGTGTATGTATGTGCGGATACAAATTTTCGTCGACGATTTCGGGAACACGGATCAACCGATTTGAATAATTCAAAAAACATTCGATTCGTATTGATAAGGAGACGTGCTGATTAGTTTTTGGCGAAGGCAGGTCTAGCCGTTCCGAAGATACGGGGCAAAAAGTGCCGAAAACGGTAACTCAGTTTTTAAGAGAACGGAGCGTCCGATTTGAATAATTCAAAAAACGTTTCACTTGTATTGACAAGATGAAGAATCGATAAAATTTTCATGAAGGTAGGTCTAGCGGTTTCGGAGATATGGAGGAAAAAGTAAAAAAATGAGCCATTTGGCGGTCAAAAATGATCATTAGACATATGCACATCAAATTATCAGATATTTTATAGAGATTTTAACAATAAGTATACATTTTGTTAACATTCCTATGGGTTCCGTACCAATGCTTATGCGTTAGACAGCGACGCGGCACTTACGCGCTTTATATTTTGTCCCTATGCAGTTAAAACAGTACGATTGCTTTGAAAAAAGTTCAGATCTTCCACAATATGTTAAAATAAAGAAAAATTTTTTTTTCAAAAAAAAAAAACAAAAAAAAAATTAAAAAAAAAAAATTTTTTTTAAAAAAATTTTTTTTTCAAAAAAAAGTAATTTTTTGCCAATTTATAGTTTCTCAAAAATCTTATTTTTCAAAGTAATTTTTTTTTCAAAAATGTTAATCGTTTTTAAAAAAATAATAATTTTTGGTACGGGAAGTTCCAGCAATTTGCCTTAAGGCACGATGCCTTAATTGCCTTAAGACAGAATTCCACTTACAGCTAGTTTAAAAAAGGGTTTGAATTTTTAAAAGGGTCGCGGATTTCGAGGTCTAATTGAAAGAAAACAAACAAAGTGACGATGAACTGAAAGTGCCAAAAATGATATATTATTTACGGCGATATTTTTAAATTTTTTTTAAAACTTTCTAAGGGCGATGTGAAATGAAAATTCAAAATAATCATTATATTAACCCTTTCGACTCGGATGCCACCGCCGCCCCGGCAGCAAAATTCATATAAATCTCGGATTTCGCGAGTGGAGAGTGTTAAAAATGAATTATTCAAGATATTTGTAAATATTCAGTTCGATCAATAATAATTCAATTATTGCTAATTTAAATTCTGTCAACTGAAAGACAAAAACAAAGTTTGAAAGGGAACTTCTAAGCCATTATTTTTTAATTATTTTTTGAATAAAATACAAAAGTTAAAATCTGAAAATTTTTTAGGGTCGAAGCTTTTGAGGTCTAATTGAAGAAAACAAAGTGATGATAAACCAAAACATTGTGAATGATACGCTACAAATTTTTGAAGTAAAATTTCTTAAAGAAGTATTATTACATATTCGATAATATGTTTGCTACATTTACGCGTAAAACATATTTTTTAAATAATTCATATAATAAAAATAAAAGTTAATATTTGTATAAATATTCGACTTCATCAATAATAATTGAATTAAATTTATTCTTACACTGACAGTTTGAAAATTGTTTAATAAGGTTCCTTATTATTCTTTGATCGATTTTTTGAGTTAAACAAGAAAAAATTAATTGGTCGTCTAGAATATAAAAACAATGACTTTACTTTCGAGCCAATAAAATAGCTTTTAAGTAAAAAGATTCTACTGACGAGCAAACTAAATCTAGAACCAAAAATAAGAGAAAAGGACTCTACTACGAGCAAACTGAATCCAGAGCTAAAAATAAGATGAAAGGACTCTACTAACGAGCAAACTGAATCTGAAGCTAAAAATATGAGAAATTGACTCTATTGACGAGCATGGAAATCTAGTAATTGTGATAGAAAGGAACTCTACTGATGAGCAAAATCTATAGATAGGAAGGAAAAAAGTTAGAATTTAAGAATTTATAAATAAAAATAAGATTAAAAGACTCTACTGACGAGCAAACTGAATTCGAAGTTAAAAATAAGATTAAAGAACTCTACTGACAAGCAAACTAAATTTAAAGCTAAAAATAAGATAAAAGGACTCCACTGACCAACAAACTGAATCTAAAACTAAACTTAGAAGGAAAGGACTCTACTGGTGAGCAAACTGATTCTAGAGCTGATAATG
This sequence comes from Ctenocephalides felis, assembly GCF_003426905.1. Lineage (NCBI taxonomy): Eukaryota > Metazoa > Arthropoda > Insecta > Siphonaptera > Pulicidae > Ctenocephalides > Ctenocephalides felis. The sequence goes on along the minus strand of NW_020538040.1, from coordinate 217,117 downwards.
AGAAAATAGACTCTACTAACGAGCAAACTGAATCTGAAGCTAATAATAATATAAAAGACGAAGTAAACATAATTTGAGGCTAAAAATAGGATAAAAAGACTCTACTGACGAGCATGGAAAATCTAATAATTGTAAAAAAGAAGCTCTACTGACGAGCAAACTGAGTCTGGTGCTGAAAATAAGATAAAAGGACTCTACTGACGAGCAAACTAAATCTAGTCCTAAAAATAATATAAAAGGACTCTACTGATAAGCAAACTGAATTTAAAGCTAGAAATAAAACAAAAGGACTATATTGATGAGTAAACTGCATTTAGATTAAAAAAAAAAATATTAAAAAGGACTCTACTGACGAACAAACTAAGTCTATAACTAAAAATAGAATTAAAAGACTCTACTGAGAAGAAAACTGAATTTAAAGGTAACAAGATGTAGAATTGATCAAATTTTCATGGAGGCAGGTCTAGCGGTTTCGGAGATCTAATGAAAAAAGTAAAAAATAATGCCATTCGGCGGTTAAAAATTATCATTAGACATATGCACATCAAATTATCAGATATTTTATAGAGATTTTAACAATAAGTATATTTTTTTTTACATTTTTATGGGTTCCGTACCAATGCTTATGCGTTAGACGGCGGCGCGGCATCTGCGAGCTTTGACATTTCGTCTCTAAGCAGTTCAAGCAGTGCGATTGCTTTGAAAAAAAGTTCAGAATTTCCAAAATATGTCAAAATGAAGAAAACATTTTTTTCAAAAAAAATTTTTGTATCCAAAAAAAAAATTTTTTTCAAAAAAAATTTTTTTTTCATATAATTTTTTTTTTCAAAAAAAAGTAATTTTTTGTCAAATTTGTAGTTCTCAAATCTATTTTTTTAATTAATTTTTTTCAAAAATGTTAATCGTTTTTAAAAATAATAATTTTTGGTACGGGAAGTTCCAGCAATTTGCCTTAAGGCACGATGCCCTAATTGCCTTAAGACAGAATTCCACTTACAGCTAGTTTTTTAAATATTTCGAAAAAATTTTTTAAATTTATTAAAAAAAAATTTTTACTTTGGAAATATATTGAAGTTTTTGTTTTTTTTAAATGAAAAATTTGAAAATATAAAAGCATTTTTTTGCAAAACCTGTCTTCCCCGAAAACTAATAATTTCTTTCCATCATGATCATTTTTTACACCCTCGGCTCCAACAAACTCGTTCTAAAATGACAGCGCGACCGCGCTTCGTACCTGTTCTAGAGACAAAATATCAATATGCGATAGCGCGCGTAGCATTACAATGATATAATATATGTATTTATTATTAAAATTTATATAAAATATCTGAGAATTTGATGTGCATATGCCTAATGTTCTCTTTTGACCGCCAAATGGCTAAATTTTTTACTTTTTTCTCCATATCTCCGAAACCGCTAGACCTGCCTTCATGAAAATTTGACCACTTCTTCATCTTGTCGATACAAGTAAAATGTTTTTTGAATTATTAAAATCGGACGCTCCGTTCTCTTAAAAACTGAGTTACCGTTTTCGGAACTTTTTGCCCCGTATCTTCGGAACGGCTAGACCTGCCTTCGCCAAAAACTAATCAGCACGTCTCCTTATCAATACGAATCGAATGTTTTTTGAATTATTCAAATCGGTTGATTAGTGTTCCCGAAATCGTCGACGAAAATTTGTATCCGCACATACATACACACACGTACATACATACATACATACATACATACATACACACACACACACACACACACACACACACACACATACATCCATTTTTTCTAAGGTATGCCAAAATGTTCAGAAACCTTTGAAACGTAAAGATATATAAAAATTTTCATTTTCGATTTTTTTGCGATTACTATAACTTGCCATACGGGAAGTTAAAAATAAGATAAAAGAACTCTACTGACGAGAAAACTGATTCTAGAATTAGAAATAAAAGAACTCTACTGAATCTAAAGCTAAAAATACTGACTCTACTGACAAGCAAACAGAAGCTAGCGTTTAAAATAACATAAAAGGACTCTACAGACGAGCAAAAATATTGAAAAAAAAGACGAGCTATTGACGAGCAAATAACTAATTAAAACCTCGTCAAATTAGTTTAAAACATAATCTTATCCCCATTCACAATCTTTCAATATATAAAATTATCTTTTATAAATTAATTAAATTAATAATTAATTTTATAATTGAAGCCCTCTAGTGCGGGCGCTGATGCCACAAATGCATCTTCATTTTTCCCTTCCTTAATTCCGTCGCTAATTATTTTCCTCTGAGCGCGAGACAAAATTTAATATTCTTGATATTTTTAATAACTTTTCCGTCTCGGTTTTAATTTAATAACTTGATAACCGGCCCTGTCTGTTCATTTAGAGGACCCGAAATGACGTCACCGTAATGGTTTAATTAAAAAAATTATTTAGCCGGAAAACATCCGGAAAGTCTGAAGTGATAACCGGAACAAGATGAGATGACGGAAGGAATAAGTAATTTAAAGGAAACAATTTATCAAATTTTTAATTTTGAAAATATTAAGTAGACGGAAGCAGGTCCATGTTGTTAAAGCACTCAAATTTAACTGCTCAAATTAAATTTTTATTAGTATCTTATATTTTGCGTTCGACAGTTTTTCAGAAAAAATAGCAAGATTTGGTTATCTCGTTGCTCGTCAGTACAGTTCTTTTTATTTTTTGTAAATATATTGAAACAGAATTATTTGCACTAATTTATACACATACCTTAGTTTACAAAATTATATAGTAACCAAAATTTGCGTATTTTAATTTGGAATTTACGTTTGGGATAATTTTGGAACTGGCAAGAAAACTAATATTTAAAATAACAAAAAAGATTCCTACTGACGAGCAAATTGAATCTAGAACAAAAAATTTAAAAAAGTGAACTCTATTGAATGATTCAAAAAACTTTATACTTGTGTTGACAAAACAACTGCTTTGGCAAAAAAAAAAATTAATTTTGTTTTCAAAAAAAATAATTCTTTGTGTATCGAAAATAATTCAGATTTTAATTACAATTCTAGCTAAAGTTCTAAAGTTCACTAACATATTTAAAATAAATAATTTCAACTTTGCAATTCAGTTTATATATAATTCTTATAAATATTAGACAATGTTACAATATTTAAAATAATCTATTTAAAAACATTCAATATTTCTCAAAAATTTCGTTACGGTATGGGAAGTTCCAGCCTTAAGCACGATGCCATATACCACTAGTTTTAAACTATATTGCAACAGAAATCGCTACTTGTACAATATTACTCAATTAAATAACTTTAAACAATTAAATTATCTTAAAATATTTTACTTGTCAGCCGAGACGTTTATTTTTATCAATTTTGGTTTCTGAATTCGGTTTGCTCGTCAGTGGAGTCCTTTTTTTATTATTTTAGTTTCTAAATTCAATTTGCACGTCAGTGGTCATCTATTTTATTATCAAGATATTTTTACAGAAATATTATTTTTAAAAATTAGTTTTCTTGCCAGTCGAACTCTTCTCAAATTATCCCAAATAATAAGAATTATATAAAACTTTAAACATAAATTAATTTTTTGTATAGTTTTTGTTTATCAAAGTTTTTATCTCATATTGAAAATACATATTGGATTGGCCTAAAATGTTGAACACAATTTTGTAAACGTCATTAAAGTCTTATTTTCCAAACTAACCCTATATTTGTCCTTTTTATTAAATATATATGGTTTTTTAATTTTTATTTCTTTCAATTTGAGGAAAGATCGTCAGTAGAGTTCTTTCTTACAATTAGACAATTTTCCGAACCTAATTAAAAATTAATATGAATCTTACGCCTAAAAATTGGATCCTATCTTGAAAATTATTATTTCTCCTTTTGGTTTATAATACATTACTATATTTAAGCCAATTTAACCTTTCATAAAATATCTCTTGTATTTTTTTTAAATTCTAATATCCTTTGAATGAAAGAGTTCTTTTTTCTAGACAAATTATAAAAATTTAGCAAAAAAAACCTGCTGATACCCTAAATGTGTACGTGCCTTCCAAAATTTGTTTTTTCCCTCTAAAATTAATGATAAGCATTTTCAGTGCACGGCACATTTTTCTAGACCTGTCTGAAATCACCCTTGACTAAACCAACCCCTCTTGCATAGATATTAAAAAGCGACATATTTTTGTGTGATACCAAAAATTAGCATATTTACACCATCAACCTGCCCTTAGTCCTCGGCCCTTATTAATTAGCATTTGTACCTGTGAGCAGGTGTTTATATTTTATATCTTTTACCGATGAAGCCGAAGGACTCCATTTCCGTAACATATGCCCTTCAAAAAAGGGGAAAAGGATTCTGATTTAATTTTCGAATATTTAGGACATATGCGGTTGTAATGAATATATTCATATTATATATAGTTACCTGTAGTTTTCGATAATCGACATTTTGTTGCTGTGAATAAAAATACTATTAAGAACATATGTTAAATTTTAACGTAACAATTACGTGGCAAGTACCAGAGGTTATGACTAATGCATTTGACATATGTAACGGATACGTATCGGAAAATTAATAGATATATAGATAGGTAGATTTCAGAATTGATAAAACTTGTATATTAGAGTTTTATTTGGTTTGCTCGTCAGTAGAGTCCTTTGGTAAATTTTATAAAACAACGTAGTTTCAATTTGCTTGTCAGTAGAGTTCTATTCTCCTCGGGTTTGCTCGCCAGTATAATTTTTTTTTAAATGAAATTTCTAGATTTAGTTTGCTCGTCAGTAGAGTTCTTTTTCGTGAAAATTCTATATTAATTTTGCTCGTTAGTAGAGTTCTTTTTTGTGAAAATTTTAGATTAATTTTGCTCGTCAGTAGAGTTCTTTTTGATGTGAGTTTTAGATTGACTTTGCTTGTACACTTCTTTTTTGGTTCGCTTGTCAGTAGAGTTCTTTTTTGTTCGGGTTTACTCCCCAGTATAGTTTTTTTTTAAATATAATTTCTAGATTTAGTTTGCTCGTCAGTAGAGTTCTTTTTTGTTAAATTTCTAGATTTAGTTTGCTCGTCAGTAGAGTTCTTTTCTGTGAGAATTCTAGTTTAATTTTGCTCGTCAGAAGAGTCCTTTTTGGTATGAGTTTTAAATTAATTCTGCTTATTAGTACAGTTCTTTTATTTTAATTTTGGATCGCTTGTCAGTAGAGTTCTTTTTTGTTCGGGTTTACTCGCCAGTATAGTTTTTTTATAATTTTTTAAATGAAATTTATAGATTTAGTTTGCTCGTCAGTAGAGTTCTTTTTTGTGAAAACACTAGATTAATTTTGCTCGTCAGTAGAGTCCTTTTTGGTGTGAGTTTTAGATTAATATTGCTTGTCAGTAGGGTTCTTTTATTTTAATTTTGGTTTGCATGTCAGTAAAGTTTTTTTTGTACATATTTTATTTTGAATTTGGTTGTCAGTAGAGTTCCTTTGTTATTTTTGGCTCGTCAGTAGTGTCCTTTGTTATTATTTGAATTTCTAGATTTAGTTTGCTCGTCAGTAGATTCCTTTTTTATTGTTTTAATTTCCAGATTCTAGTCAGTATAGTTCTTTTTTAATTAAATTTCCAGATTTAGTTTGCTAGTCAGTAGAGTCCTTTTTTATTTCAAAGATTTATTTTTGCCCGAAAGATACGGTATGGTTGACAGTATAGTTCTTTTTTATTACAGTTGCAGTTCTATTGTTTGTCAGTAGAGTCCCTTTTTAAAATCGTATAAACGTATGAATTGAGTTTGCTTGTCAGTAGAGTCCTTTTCCTGTTTCAAAGTTTATGTTTAGTTTGCTCACCAGTAGTCATACTTCTTAGTAAGTCCTACCAGTCATATTCAATTTGCTTGTCAGTAATGTCCTTTTTATTTTAATTTCTAGATTCAGTTTGCTCGTCGGTAGAGTTCGTTTTAAAATGTTAATTTCTAGATTTTGTTTACTTAATTATTTAATTAAGTAATCTTTTTTATAGTTTACTTATTTTAGTTGCAATTTTTATGCTATTTTTTCTCTGCCTCTCTCTCTCCATCTCTATCTATCTCTCTCTTTCTCTAGAAGACATAATAACAATACATGGAAGTTGTTAGTAAAGTCCTTTTTCATTATAAATCTGTTTAAATCTATTTTTTTTTAATATAATAGCTACAAAAATATTAGTAAAAAAAAATTCTGAACCTTTGTAACATATTAAATAAGTAATTGCATTTATTCCAGATTCCATTATCGCATTTAACACGAAGATTTATTAGTTTTGATTGATATTACGTTAATGACGTACAAATTGCTTTTTATGTCACTTTTATTTTGTCACGTCGGTATCTCTTAATGTATCTTTTATAGATAACTATATTCAGATTAATGCATTTAGATAACAAAAATTGTCAGTATTTTGTAACCGTGATTTGACATCCTACATGTCATTTTGACATCCTAAATGTCATTTTTACGCTGCCTAATACAATTTAATATATTTATATACTTTCAATGCCAATTTTGCTCGTCAGTAGTGTCATATTTTCTATTTTAATTTAAATTGCATATCAGTAGAGTCCTCATATTTCACCCAGTATAAAACCGATAAAATTGCGTATATATTTGTAGTAGTATTTACCTAAACAAATATCTATCTATAATAGAGAAGTTCGACTCGCTCCAAGCAATTTACGAGGGTTTATAAATGATTTATAAATACACCCTGGACATACCCTAATTATTACTTTTTTATGAAATCTGTGTAAAAATTATCTCGAAATCAAGATAAGGTAACAATACGAGGTACTAATGTGCCTTTTTCCATTGTTACATTTTTTATTTTATTTTGTACGGGGTTGATTGAGGATGTATAAATACATTTATATATATATATATATATATATATATATATATATATATATATACAAGTAAGTGTATATATAAAGTAATTTAGATGAACAAGATAAGTCCAAATGTAAAATTACCGGAAAAAACATATTACACGAACGTATTCGCCTTATTTTACAAATATATACGTATTATATGTATTCTGTATATGTAGCAACCAATTCATCGAATTAACAAAATGACTAAGTGCTAGTGGCATTTTGCCTTGTAAATAATTAATAATTAATAAAAACTAGTGGCGTGCATGGCATCGTGCCTCAAGGCAAATTGCTGGAACTTCCCGTACCATAATAAATTATTCGAGGAATAAAAATAATCAATAATTGTTTTGAATAATTTCGAATAGATTATTTATTTATTTTCGTTAAATTTATAAGAAGATTTTTTTAATACGATTTCTTTGATAATTCAGAAATTTATTCAAAATTTTCTTGAAATTTTCAAATATTCTCAAATTTTTGTAAGAAATCGTTTTTTTTTTTAATTTTGATATTTTTTTAAATTTTTCGAAATTTAGTTTTTTTTTTGAAAATGATGAAAAATCTCGAAAATTTAAACTTATTGAAACTTTGATTTTCTTTGAAAATTTAGATATCTTTTGAAAATTTTCAAAGTTACGAAATTTTCTGTAAAAGCATTTTTGCACACCGTTTTTGCAAAAACTAATCAGCACGTCTCCTTATCAATGCGAATCGAATGTTTTTTGAATTATTCAAATCGCTTCATCCGTTTTCCCGAAATCGTCACCTGCCAAAATGTTCATAAACCTCTGAAACGTTAAGATATATAAAAATTTTCTTTTTCGATTCTTTTTGCGATTACTATAACTTACCCTATGGAAAGTTAAAATTGTTTTTATTAATAATTTATACAATTTGTCGTAAATACTATATATTTATCTACAAACAATTCATGTGTATGTTTACAAGAAATGTAAACAAAACCTAACCGATCCGGATTCGAATGAAGAAATTCCAGGACCTTATCTCATATTTCTGAGAATTTTATACAATGACGCATTTATATTAAATATATAAATTTTTAAAACTGATTTGTAAATATCAAATTATTAATTTGAAATGTAAAAGTGAGCTTTAGATTTTACAATTTACAAGAAATGTAAACGAAACCTAATAAAGCCGAGTGTGAATGAAGTAATTCGAGGACCTTATCTCATATTTTTAAGAATTATATACATTGACGCATAATAAATAAATTTGAAAATTATAAGTGAGATTTAGATTTTGATAATTTTTAATAAACGTACATTTTTCAAATTCAAATCTTTAATTTCTCTTGATAATTTTTGTTTGTTATTTGTTTGAGGTTTTTGTAAAAAATAGAAATTTTTGAATTGAATTTGAATTTAAATTTGAAAATTTTATTTCTTTGGAAATGTGAAACTAAGTGAAGAATGTAAGTAAATAGAAAACTCTACCGACAAGCAAAATGGAAAAAACTTTTTTTTAACTTAAAAATATCTCGTATTTATTTTTCCTAATAGAATATTTTAAGTTTTTTTTTTAAATTTAAAAAATATTTCGCAATGTTATCGTAATCATAATGTGTTTATAAAATGTAATATTATTTCAATTTAAAATGTTTATTAATTTACCTAATTCATTATTTTAATTTGTAATTTGTAGTTTGCTTGTTAGAGTCGTTTTTCATAATTTTACTTGCTGAATTCAGTGTGTTCCTCAGTTTTTTAAGTGATTGAAAAAGTTAGATTTAGTTTGCTCGTCAGTAGAGTTCTTTTTTATTGTTTTAGTTTTAGATTTAATTTGCTCGTCAGTAGAGTTCTTTTTTATTGTTTCATTTTAATTCTTTTAATTTGCTCGTCAGTAGAGTGTTAAAGTTTTTTTTATGACTTTGATTTTTAGATTTAAGTTGCTCGTTAATCAAGTTTATTTTTTTTAATATATGTATTTTTTAACATTTGGCTCGTCAGTAAAGTTCTTTTTTTACTCAAAAATGTTATTATTAAAATGCATTTCTCATCATTGATTGAAAGAGATATTTTTAATGAGAAAAAAACTTTTAATTTTAATTTTGAAATATGTTTTTTTCTAGAATGTTAGTTCACGCTATTTTTTAACATTTTGATCGTCAGTACAGTCACTTTTTGCTCAGCTCGCAATTTAAATCTAAATCTGTCTGCGAAAAATATTCTGCATTATCTCTAAATATAAATATCTGGTTTTAGTTTCACGTATTTCAATTAAAAGAAATACTATAATTGTAATTAATATTTGAAATAGTTATTTAGAATGGTCATCGGGTTTTCTGGTATAAAATATTACTAATTTTCAAAAAGTGTGTGTGCATTACATAAATCCATACAATATGCATCTATGATTTGATATAAAATATTTCACAACTTGCCAATAGACAAAATGATGTCAATTAATATTTTATTAATACGAAATCATATCTTTTACTTTTATGATTTCAAACAAAAGATTTAAATATTGAATGCGACTTAATGATGTCTTCAGAAAAAACTTTACGAGCAAACTTTAATTTCGCGAAACGGAAAGGTGAATCCTTTTCATACATAAATACATACATATACACACACACACACACACACATATATATATATATATATATATATATATACATATTTGTGTTGTGTATAATTTATAAAAGGAGGATTTCCCCGTACACATTATATGAAGTTTTACGACAAATCGTAAAATCGTGTCGTCGTCTCCCAGACTATGCACTCCATGCATAAAACATATCTAATTATAACACTGCAAATAGGAAAATACGAAAAAAATAGAATAAAGTCGTAAAAACGGAAATTTAATGTTCAAATCTAAAGTTGAAAGTACTAAGATCATTTTGAAATACTCAAAAATTATAATATTTATATACAATGTAGAAATTGTTTAGCCGAAAGTAGGAACATATATATTTTTTATTTAAGAGTGATTTTGATTGAATTGATAAATGCTTATATATATATATATATATATATATATATATATATATATATATTATTTTTTTCCATTAAATTTGAAAGGCAATATGATGATAAAATTATTAAATTACATATAGTTGAAATATAAATGAAAAAATAAGGTCAGTATAAATATTCATTGATATTTATAATTATTAATATGATTTATAAAACATCCACTTTATTGTTGAATTGAAAAAAATATTTGAATGTTAACAATTTTTTATTTATACGTTTTTGTATATGTCATAATTTAATATTTCTAAAATTACAAAAATAATGAAATAATGAAAATCATTTTTATAAAGTTAAAAATACCAACTTTAATCTATGTTTTTACTAAATTCCAAAAATTGTCAATTGTTTTTATGAATTTTCATACTAAATTTCAAAAAATTATGTTTTTGTTAAATATTATACTAAACTCAAAAACAAATACTCAGATAAATTAGGAAAAGTAATTTTTATAATTTCTTTTTTTAAGTTTTCTTATTCCTGTATTTGAATATAACAAAATGATAACTTTGTTTTATATTTCATACTAAATCTCCCAAAATGTCAACTTTGGAAAATTTCACACTAAATTCCAAAAATGTCAATTTTATTTAATTCAGTTACAACAAATGACGACTTTGTTACCTCTCAAAAAGTGTTTTTTTTTTATTCTTTTTTATAAATTTCAAAATATTTAAATTTTTATACTGAATCTTAAAAAAGGGTCTTCTGTTTTACTATAAATTCTCATAAATGTAAACTTTTCTAGAATTTTCTAACAAATTCCAAAATATGGAATTCTATTATCCAAATTTAATTTTTAATTTCCGTACAGTAAATTATAGTAATCGCAAAAAATCAAGTATAATTTTTTTTAAATATTTTTACGTTTCAGAGGTTTCTGAACAATTAAGGCATACCGTAGAAAAAATTGAAGTATGTGTGTGTGTGTTCGGATACAAATTTTTGTCGACGATTTATTCATTCATATTTTATTCAAAAAATAATATATTTTTAGTGGCAAAATAAAGAACTGATCAAATTTTTGGGAAGGCAGTCCAGCGGTTTCGGAGATCGAGCAAAAAAAGGAATTTTGGCGGTCAAAAATGATTATTAGACTTATGCACATGAAATTATCAAATATTTTATAGCGATTCTAATAATAAGTATAAATTTAGTTTAAGTTTCTATGGGTTTGGTTTCCATTATTACTCCGTTAATCTGCGATGCGGCGCTTACGCGTTTCGATATTTCGTCTCTGGAACAGCTACGCTGCGTGATTCGAACATTTCCAAAATACTTCAAATCATAAAAAAAAAAATTTTCAAAAAAGTCAATTTGTTCAAAAGTTCAAAATTATCAAAAATCATTTTTTTTCAAAGTCTAACATAAAAAAATTTTTTAAAAAGTTAGCCTTACTCACCACTCAGTTCATTCGAATTTTTATAATTTGTACGTTTATAATTTTTTCTATCAAATATAGAAAAATTGACATTTTTACGTTATTTCAAGACAACCAATTTTTTTCATTCTTCTGATTTCCCAAAAAAATGATGAATTTTATAAAATGACCATTCCTTTTTAAATATTCCACTAAATTAAAAAAAATACATTTTTACTATGTTTAAAAAAAATTGTTTCAATCTTCTACTAAATACCAAAAAATGTTAATTTTCAAAAATTAAAAATCTTTGTCTAAAAAATGATATTTTTGTTCTGAATATTCTTGTAAATTTTCCAAAATGACATCCTTATACTAATTCCATAGAAATGTTATTTCTATGTTTTTTAAAACTCTGTAATAAATATTACAAAATATCATCTTTTAAAAATTTTATACAAAATTGGAAACTAGTCTAATACTTTTTTCAAATCTATGTTGAAGAATCCAAAATGGTTGTTTTATAAATGATTCCACTAATTATAAAAAATGACACTATTTATTCAATTTTTTTACTAAACTCCACAAATTCATTTTTTTGAAAATTTTTTGTACAAAGTTACAGTATTTCTAAAACAATGTAGCTCGTCGTCGTTCGTGATAATTAAATCAATTGCGGCTATAAATTTATCAAAGTAAAGATCTTCCTTCCCCTAAATAACTGATAATGGACGAGAGATATCGCGATCGGAACGTATTTTGTATTGTATTGCATTGTTGTTTAGTCATGGCCATATGGCAAAATCACATATTGAAATGATAATAAAAAAGTGAAATAAAACGCACAGTTAATGAGAAGGGTTAATTAAAATGTTACAGAAAAAAGGGGTAGTAATATAATTATGGTTTGTGGGTGCGATAACATCAGTAAAGGATGATTTTGAAGTAAAACTGACTCTATTTTACAAACATTTTAATTCAACTAAAAATCTTCGTTCTTGTTCCATTTACAAACTGTCAAAAAATGAAAACTGTCAAACATGGAGAACTGGATGAGTGAAGTTAATCTAATTTTACTTTGAATTTATCTAAAGCGCCATGTTTGACAGTTTTTTGTGTAGCAATTTTGTAAACCATATAAAACTTTTAGTAGTTAAATAATAAAACAGAACAATCTGAATTTAAATGATTTATATTATATGAAATTTAAAATAAAAAGTATTCTAACAACTTATAACAATATTATAATTGTTCCAACAGATATATTATATTAATTCAACAAATGTAATATCATTAATGGCATCCATGTTTGACAGTTTTAATTGACAGTTTTACGTTCATCTTTGACAGTTTGTATATAACATAAAAGTATTTATGAAAAAATATATAAATCCACATACTAATGTATATGTAATAAATTAAATATTAGTATTACGTATTAATTCAATAACAATATTATAATAAATTTAAAAAAAATGTTATAATTTTGTATTAATTCCAAAACAATAAAAATATCATTGGCCTCCATGTTTGACAGTTTTCAGTATTGACAGTTTGTATATAAGTATTAATATAAAATAATTATAGATATACATACGAATGTACATGTAATATATATCTCTATTATGTATTGAACTATTAACAATATTATAATGAATTAAAAAAATGTTATAATGTAGTATTCATTTTAAAACAATAATAATTTTATAATTTTACACATAATGGCGTCCATGTTTGACAGTTTTTGAGAAGTTCTCATTGGAGTTCTTCTTAGGCATCACTCATAAATATTGTCTTTTTAGCTCATAGGAATCTTTATGTATTTCTGATTGCTAAATAAAACTGAGTAAAAAAAAAAAAAAAAAAAAAAAAAAAAAAAAAAAAAAAAAATATTTGACAGTTTTAAAAAATGGCAACCGCAGTTTGAAATTCAAAGTTTTTATTAATTACTATGTATTTAATTGCAAAAAGTTAAGTAATATATTAAGTAGGCAAATAAAATATAAAGTAATATTACAAAAAACCACATAATATTTAAATTATTTCAGAAAGAAATAATTATTTTCAAAGAAAATTTTTGACCTTTTTATAAATTCTATTAAACTTTAATAAACCAGTACATTAAAAAAGCGACTCTACTGACAAACAAAATGAATCTATATTGAAAAAAACTGTACTGATGAACAAATGAGGAAAAAAAGAAAAAAAAGGCTATACTGATGAGAAATATTAAATAATATAAAGGAACTCTACTAACCAGCAAATTATTATAGAGTTGGTCTTTTTGTTGTTTTTTTTTTACCAAGACTTAAATATAGTTTATTTTAAAATTTTTGAATGTATATATGTGTAATGTATATAGAACCTACAAATATAATTACCTTTAAAAAATCGATCACGTGATTAATGGACGCCCCTTAAGAATAAAGAATTAAAAAGTAAAAAGTAAAGTGTAATAGTATGTATTTTGCACCGAGTCTTCGAAAAAGAAAGAACTTAACTGACAATACCAAATGATCTCATAATAAAAATAACTTGAAAAAAAATTACTCTCCTGGATCAGAGATATGGACTATCAATTGAATACAAAAGAACTGTACTCTACAAGCCTATTTATTCATTTATAGCGTTTTTATTACAATCCACCCCTGTCGTGTAACCTTCCTCATATTAATCAGTATATGTATTCGTACTATGTATTTACTTTTACAGATGGCTCACCAGCTCCCACACTATTAGTAAATCGTCGCCCTTTGGCTTGTTGTTAGTTTACGCGCCAATAAATAGAATAATTACATTCTCTCTACTCTCTACTCTCGACTCTACTCTACTCTACTCTGACCGAAATCGCATTTTGGCTTATTTCAAAAACAGAACTAGGTAGATAGATATATACATGTGATATATATATATATATATATATATATAATATATATATATATATATATATATATATATATATATATATATATATATATATATATATATATATATAATAAATGAAGTATTCATGTTGCGTTTTTGTGATAAGATTATCATTAAAGTTAGTTTTCTCAGTGCACGAGTTAAAATAGCAAATCACGACGAAGACAGATCGACGGCAAACAAAAATTGTAATAAGACAAACTTTTCAAATTACTGAATTATCTTCATTATTTCGTGAGATATTGCAATTTTAAGTTTTCAGAATTTTGATAATTTTTATTAGAGTGCAATAAATATTTTTTAACTTCCCGTAGGGCAAGTTATAGTAATCGCAAAAAAATCGAAAATGAAAATTTTTATATATCTTTACGTTTCAAAGGTTTCTGAACATTTTGGCATACCTTAGAAAAAATGGATGTATGTGTGTGTGTGTGTGTGTGTGTGTGTGTATGTGTGTGTGTATGTGTGTGTGTATGTGTGTGTGTATGTGTGTGTATGTATGTACGTGTGTGTATGTATGTGCGGATACAAATTTTCGTCGACGATTTCGGGAACACGGATCAACCGATTTGAATAATTCAAAAAACATTCGATTCGTATTGATAAGGAGACGTGCTGATTAGTTTTTGGCGAAGGCAGGTCTAGCCGTTCCGAAGATACGGGGCAAAAAGTGCCTAAAACGGTAACTCAGTTTTTAAGAGAACGGAGCGTCCGATTTAAATAATTCAAAAAACATTTTACTTGTATTGACAAGATGAAAAATCGATAAAATTTTCATAAAGGTAGGTCTAGCGGTTTCGGAGATATGGAGGAAAAAGTAAAAAAATTAGCCATTTGGCGGTCAAAAATAATCATTAGACATATGCACATCAAATTATCAGATATTTTATAGAGATTTTAATAATAAGTATACATTTTGTTAACATTCCTATGGGTTCCGTACCAATGCTTATGCGTTAGACAGCGACGCGGCGCTTACGCGCTTTATATTTTTTCCATATGCAGTTAAATCAGTACGATTGCTTTGAAAAAAAAGTTCAGATCTTCCACAATATGTCAAAATAAAGAAAAAAATATTTTTTTTCAAAAAAAAAATTAAATTTTTTTTTCAAAAAAAAATTAAAAAAAAAAAATTTTTTTTCAAAAAAAGTAATTTTTTGTCCATATATATAATTTCTCAAAAATCTTATTTTTTCAAAGTACATTTTTTTCAAAAATGTTAATCGTTTTTAAAAAATTAATAATTTTTGGTACGGGAAGTTCCAGCAATATGCCTTAAGGCACGATGCCTTAATTACCTTAAGACAGAATTCCACTTACAGCTAGTTATTATGATGTCTCAAGTGTGTTTTCTAGTCAGTAGTGTTCTTTTATCCCAAAGAAGAAGTTTATGTTTTTGCCAGAAAATCCGATTCATAATTGTATGGTTTCAAGTCACTCTGAATCGTTTGACACCGACGTATCATAAGCTAGTAATAAAATAAAAAATAGAGTTTAATAGTTTATTCCAATTTCTATGAATTTTTAGTGAACAAACCTAAAGAAGTTTTACTTCAAAAAACTTCTAACTGTTTTTTATGGCATGAGGGGTATCGTTTGAAAGGTCTTCTCTAGTAGAATCCAATTACTAAAATGAATTTGAACTCGGACAACTCGATATAAAGAAGTACGAAATTACTAATAAGAAATCATTATTAATTATTAATAAGCCAACCATTGGGTTGCTTCTGAAAAAAACAAATATGTATATAATGTTCTAACTTATCTTAGGTTTTTGTCACATAATTCAAAAAATTCATATGGAACTCAGTTAGATAGGGTGAAACTGAGATAAAATTTGCAACATTTTGCAGAAAACACTTTTATATAGGCCGATATAAAAGTTTTGAATTAATCGACTTTGAATTTGATATTTGATATTTGATTTGAATAATTAGAAAATTCGGGACTTTTTTTGGTTATAAATAATATTTTTTCTAATTATTCAAAATGATGAATAACATTTTGTAAACATATTTTTCTCTCATTTACTTTTACGGTTTTTTAAAAGAAAAAAAATCGTGTAAAAGATATGTTTCATGTGAATTATTGTTTTTGTTAAGATTGGGTGTTCCGCAAGGTCGTATAGTCGGACCACTGCTTGGAATAAATTAGAGCATTAGTTGGATATTGTATTTTTAAAAGAATGTTGATGTTTTATGCACATAAAAAAGCAATTTCAGTATCAAAATCTAATTTGTAGCTATTGTTTTTATGTTGTTATCTAGTATCAAAATTTGATTTGTATCTATTGTTTTTATATTTACCTGAATTTGTTAACTGCTGGTGGTAAATTGTCTTGATGGAGTTCTCGATTGGCTTTTACATTGAAAAATGCTTGGCCAATGGCATACTGAAAGAAAAATAATAAAAATAAATAAATGTTACGATATTTGTAAATAATCAACTTGATTGATATTACTAGATAATATTATCAAATTTATGTATTAAGAGCAAAATGTGCAAATTATAATATTGTTACAAAAATTGCACTTTATAAATTATTAGATTTGATTTTTTTGTCGTGTAATATAAACAAAAACAAGTAGTAAATTCGTATTTTTCTAATCGAGCCCTTTTCAACGATATATTACAGTACAGTACAGTATTACGATTATTATACAGTTTGTTCATGTATGTTTATAGTTTAGCTCTGTACGGATCAGAGATATGGACTCTAGCAAATTCTAAAAAAATCTCCTGAAATTTATGTATCTAGATGTTTTAAACGAATATATTACATTTGCAGAAGAAATTTTTTGAAAACATTTGTAAAATTACTCTGTAAGGATTAGAGATATGGACTCTGGCTGATGCTTACATTTGCTCGTCAGTAGAGTCCTATTTCAATTTTCTAGTTTGCTATTTAATTTGCCTTTTTATTCATAATGTAATTTTCGTATAAAGGTTCAAGTGTCTAGGTTTATTTAAATTGTTCGTCAGTAGAGTCCCTTTATCAATGTTCTAGATCGGTATTTAAGTTGCTCGTCAGTAGAGTCCTTGTTCAATTTTTTAGGTTACTTTGTATACTGCTTGCCAGTAGAGTCCTTTTTTAATGTTCTAGGTTACTAATTAATTTGTTCGTGAGTAGAGTCCTTTTTTAATGTTCTAGGTTGCTAATTAATTTGCTCGTCAGTAGAGTCCTCTTTTAATGTCCTAGATAAGTGTTTAATTTATTCGTCAACATAGTCAAAATTTGATTATTTGAAAATTTATACAAAATGCTAAATTAAAAAATTCCTATAAGTAACAAATTAATACAATATATGAAAATAAAACCTTACAATATAAAACCTAAGATTAAATATGTTTATAAACAAATTGAATTCAGAAATTTATTTTATACTAAAATTTACAGAAAATTTTGGTTTATATATACTTATAGTATAGCTATTTCTTTCTTAGAGTCCATGTCTCTGATCCGTGCAGATCAATACTCAATCAATCGCATATTTACAAATATGTATGTACATGTGTGTGTATGTGTGTGTGTCTATTATAATTGCGCCCCTGTTCAATGTAAGTCCATTCGACCATTAATAATGTCAGCCTTCGGCTTTAACTAAAATTGTGACAATACACGTCCATCGTCCACCGCCACATCACTCCCCCCGTAGTATGTATGTCCATTCCGGTGACCGACTAACTCCGGTATTCAGCAGTGATATTTGCAAGTGTGTGTGTTGGTGTGTGTATGTTTGGATGTAACATATTTGCAATTATCTACGTGTCAAACCTATCAATTGCAAAATCTTACGGTCAAATAGATGCACAAACATTCGACTAGATTCGCTATTCGATTCGATTCGATGCGAATTTGAGTTCGTTCGGTCGTTAATAATTTTATTGAACCGTTAGATTATTTTTTTGGGATCTGGAGTGCCGCAAGGGAGTACTTGAGGACCTTTTCCTTCGTTACTTTTAAATCATTTTATTAATTATTAAATCATATAAAATCTAAATTAAGTATGCTTGTCAGTAGAGTCCTTTTTTATCGTCTAAATCACATATGAAGTCTCTAATTTTTTTATCTTATTCTATGTAACAAACTAAGTTTGCCTGTCAGTAGAGTCCCTTTTTTATCTCAATTCAAAATTTGGTTTGGTCGTCAGTAGAGTCCGTTTTCTATCTGAATAATCAAAATTAAGTTAAAATTAAGTTTGGTTAGTAGAGTTCTTTTTTATTTTTTAGTTCAAAATTTAATTTGCTCGTCAGTAGAGTTCTTTTTTATCTTCTAAATCAAAATCAAGTTTGCTCGTCAGTAGAGTTTCGTTTTGCATTTTCTAAATTAAAATGAAATTTGCTCGTCAGTAGAGTTCATTTTTAGGTTAATTAAAAAATTAATCTTCTTAAATTAATTAAAAATTAGGTTCGCTTGTCGGTAGAGTTCCTTTTTTACTTTCTAGATTACAAATAAAGTTTGCTGGTCAGTAGAGTACCTTTTATAAAAGCTTTTTTATTACAGACCATTATTATTTATCCGTCAGATTTCTTTTTTTTTTTTCAATTCTATTTTCTGTTTGCTCGTCAGTAGAGTTCTTTTTGTTACAAAGTAATTATTATAAAATAATCATATACATCCGTGTTGTAAAAAAAATTCGCTGAGCAAATCATGTTTTTTTATCAATTCAAATTCAGTTTGAACATTAGTAGAGTCATTTTTCTTATCGAAGTCTAGATTTAATAATTTGGACGTCAGTAGAGTCCTGCCTTCATTAAAAATTTAAATTCAGTTTGCTTGTCAGTAGAGTCCCTTTTTGTTGCGTCTAGAATAAATTTGCTCATCAGCAGAGTTATTTTTTTATTACAAATCTAAATTGAAATTGCTCGTCAGAAGTGTCAGTTTTTGTTGAAGTTAAATGCAGTTTCTTCTTTTTTTTTTCATTTTAGAGCAAAAAAAATAAATATATAAAGTATTTCTTGATCGGTAGAGTTTGTTTTACTTACATGCTTTCACATAGGCGTTATATGTCTTACAACTAGAGGTAATTTTGCTCGTCAGTAGTGTTCTAGAGTTTCAATTTGGACTTATTTTCCAGTAAATTAGAAAATTACTGTTAATAACAATTTCTTCTTATGAATGACGTTGTCTTTGCACGTCAGTAGAGCCCGTTATGTAGAGTGTGCGTTTACATATGTTTCTAGTTCGTCGTTTATCCGCCAGGGGGTACATTCGTCGCCAATTATTATCATTAACATACGAATCACGTGCGATTTAAATTGGCTGACAAACGACTTGGGCTTAATTACTTTAAGCCATTTCACTCGACAAATGAATGATTTGGCTAGATATGCATATGTACATATTGTAAGACACTATACAGTATCAGAATAATGAAAAGAACACTACTGACGTCCAAACTAAATATAGACTATAATCAGAAAAAACCTCTACTGACAAGTGAACTGTATCAAGTATTTTTGACCAGAGAAAAAAACTCTACTATTCTCTATTCGGAGCGCAATGGCGCTCTTAGCGCAACTAAGGACAGTCTAATTGTAAGACCTGGTACAAATGTTTTCGCAAGTGCGTTTAGACTGTTTATTTTCCAATTTTATGCAAATAACCAGCTGTAAGTGGAATTCTGTCTTAAGGCAATTAGGGCATCGTGCCTTAAGGCAAATTGCTGGAACTTCCCGTACCAAAAATTATTATTTTTTTTAAAAACGATTAACATTTTGAAAAAAAATTACTTCGAAAAAATAAGATTTTTGAGAAACTATAAATTTGACAAAAAATTGCTTTTTTTTGAAAAAAAAAATTGAAAAAAAAATATTTAAATGCATAGAGACAAAATATAAAGCGCGTAAGCGCCGCGTCGCTGTCTAACGGGTAAACATTGGTACGGAACCCATAGGAATGTAAACAAAATTTATACTTATTGTTAAAATCTCTATAAAATATCTGATAATTTGATGTGCATATGTCTAATGATCAATTTTGACCGCCAAATGGCTTTTTTTTTTACTTTTTTCGTTATATCTCCGAAACCGCTAAACCTGCCCTTATAAAAATTTGATCAAATCTTCATCTTGTCAATACAAGTAAAATGTTTTTGAATTATTAAAATCGGACGCTCCGTTCTATTAAACACTGAGGTACCGTTTTTGGAACTTTTTGCCCCATATCTTCGGAACGGCTAGACCTACCTCCGCCAAAAACTAATCAGCACGTCTCCCTATCAATACGGATCGAATGTTTTTTAAATTATTCAAATTGCTTCATCCGTGTTCCCGAATCGTCGACGAAAATTTGTATCCGCACACACATACATACTACCGCACACACACACACACACACACACATACATCCATTTTTTCTAAGGTATGCCAGTAAAATATTCAGAAACCTTTGAAACGTAAAGATATACATGATCTGTTCAAAAAGTACCCGAAATTACTAATAATTAAATTTCGCGGGTCTGGAGTGTCTGATTGTCAAAATTTTTTTTTTATTGTGTTGGTATACATGCCCTAAAGTATGATGAAATTTTCAGCTATATTCACTGTTTACTTTGTCTGTGGTAGTCGCTAAGGTTCGACGTGTTTTTCTGAGCTCGGCGATTTTTACAATGGAAGAATTGAAAAGTCAAAGAATTTGTATTAAATTTTGCGTAAAAAATGAAATAAAGTGTTGCAAAGTGCAAAAATTCACCAGATATGGCTCCGTGTGACTTTTTCCTATTCCCAAAGTTGAAGAGACCCATGAAGGACGGCGGTTTTCCTCGATTGAAGAAATCGCCGAGAGTGCTCAAGGACATATCAAAAAGTGAATATCAAGGGTGCTTCGAAAATTTGAAAAAACGCTGGCATAAGTGTATTATATCTGGGGGGACTACTTTGAAGGGGACCACATTAATGTAGACGAATAAATAAATATTTTTTTGAAAAAACGAAAATTCCGGGTACTTTTTGAACAGACCTCGTATATAAATTTTCATCTTCGATTTTTTTGCGATTACTATAACTTACCCTACGGGTATAGAATGTAATTTTGGGTTGAAAATTCAACAAACTACCCAGACTAAGCACAGTCTAAGCGACAACCTGGTACAAATAGTTTTGCAAGTGACTATACTGGAGCACTTTTTCGTTTTTCTGTGACATTGATCGGAAAATAGGACTCTACTATCGAAGAATATAAATATAGATTTGTAATATATAAAGAACTCTACTGATGAGGAATTTAAAGTTAGAACTGCAGCAAAGAAAGAACTCTACTGACGAGCAATGTGAATATAGAATATATTTGCAACAAAAAGAACTTTACTGACGAGTAATCTGAATTTGGATCTGCAACAAAAAAAAGACTT
>NW_020538040.1:174952-194601 GCF_003426905.1 Ctenocephalides felis | reverse complement strand
GAGTCCTTTTTGATAAACCAGAAGTAGATTGCTCGTTAGTAGAGTTCTTTTTCATAGTTTTAATTTCTAGATTCTATTTGATGGTTAGTTGAGTTTTCTTTTTAATTTCTAGATTCACATTGCGTTTTATTATTTTAATTTCTAGATTCAGTTTGCTTGTCAGTAGAGTTCTTTTTTATTTTAATTTCTAGATTAGATTGCCCGTTAGCAACTACTTTTTTATAATTTTAGTTTCTAGATTGAGTTTGCTCGTCAATAGAGTCCTTTATCATTTTTAATAATAAATTATAATTTGCTTGTTAGTAGAGTCCTTTTTTTAAATTCCAAAGTCGAGATCCATTTTGCTTGTCAGTAGATCTTTTTTACTAATTTATAAGTAAAGTATTTTTGAAATTTAGTTTTTAGATCGTCAATAGAGTTCCTTTATTTATTGCAAAAACCAGTCTTAAAAGATATTGCAACAAAAATATAAGTGCAAATTTACACTTATGTAAAATTTAACATTATTACTAGATTTTTCTCGTCGGTAGAGTTCTTTTTTATTAAACTTTTTTGTTTAAAATATATTTTGATATAAGTAATAATTTACACATATTTCTTTATATTGTTCATCAGACCTTTTTATTGAAAAACACTAATTTTAACCATAAAAATATACTGATCAAAGTTCATTAATTTCCTGAGGGTATAAGTTATAGTAATGGGCAAAAAGAAGAAAATGAATTTTTTTGCATATCTTCACGTTTCAGAGATTTCTGAACAATAAAAAATGTTACAGTATTTATTGAAAACATTTAATATTCCTCGAATTTTGGTTACGGTACGGAAAGTTCCAGCAATTTCCTTAAGGCACGATGCATATACACCCCACTAGTTTTATTAAATTGGAATAACATTGTGCTTGATTAAAATATTTTTATTACTTGCCAATAGGCGAAAAGATTTCGATTATTATTTTATTAATATACAAATCATATCTTTCGCTTTTATGATTTCAAACAAAGATTTAAATATTGAATGCGACTTAATGATGTCTTCAGAAAAAAACTTTACGAGCGAACTTTAATTTCGCGAAACGGAAAGGTGAATCCTTTTTTTTATATACATAAATACATTCATACATATATATATATATATATATATATATATTTGTGTTGTATATAAATTATAAAGGATGAGGATTTCCCCGTACACATTATATGAAGTTTTACGACAAATCGTAAAATCGTGTCGTCGTCTCCCAGACTATATGCACTACTCCATGCATAAAACATATCTAATTATAACACTGCAAATAGGAAAATACGAAAAAAATAGAATAAGTCGTAAAACGGAAATTTAATAATCAAATCTAAAGTTGAAAGTACTAAGATCATTTTGAAATACTCAAAAATTATAATATTTATATACAATGTAGAAATTGTTTAGCCGAAAGTAGGAACATATATATTTTTTATTTAAGAGTGATTTTGATTGAATTGATAAATGCTTATATATATATATATATATATATATATATTTTTTTTTTCCATTAAATTTGAAAGGCAATATGATGATAAAATTATTAAATTACATATAGTTGAAATATAAATGAAAAAATAAGGTCAGTATAAATATTCATTGATATTTATAATTATTAATATGATTTATAAAACATCCACTTTATTGTTGAATTGAAAAAAATATTTGAATGTTAACAATTTTTTATTTATACGTTTTTGTATATGTCATAATTTAATATTTCTAAAATTACAAAAATAATGAAATAATGAAAATCATTTTTATAAAGTTAAAAATACCAACTTTAATCTATGTTTTTACTGAATTCCAAAAATTGTCAATTGTTTTTATGAATTTTCATACTAAATTTCAAAAAATTATGTTTTTGTTAAATATTCTACTAAACTCAAAAACAAATACTCAGATAAATTAGGAAAAGTAATTTTTATAATTTCTTTTTTTAAGTTTTCTTATTCCTGTATTTGAATATAACAAAATGATAACTTTGTTTTATATTTCATACTAAATCTCCCAAAATGTCAACTTTGGAAAATTTCACACTAAATTCCAAAAATGTCAATTTTATTTAATTCAGTTACAACAAATGACGACTTTGTTACCTCTCAAAAAGTGTTTTTTTTTTATTCTTTTTTATAAATTTCAAAATATTTAAATTTTTATACTGAATCTTAAAAAAGGGTCTTCTGTTTTACTATAAATTCTCATAAATGTAAACTTTTCTAGAATTTTCTAACAAATTCCAAAATATGGAATTCTATTATCCAAATTTAATTTTTAATTTCCGTACAGTAAATTATAGTAATCGCAAAAAATCAAGTATAATTTTTTTTAAATATTTTTACGTTTCAGAGGTTTCTGAACAATTAAGGCATACCGTAGAAAAAATTGAAGTATGTGTGTGTGTGCTCGGATACAAATTTTCGTCGACGATTTATTCATTCATATTTTATTCAAAAAATATTTTATTTGTAATGGCAAAATAAAGAACTGATCAAATTTTTGGGAAGGCAATCCAGCGGTTTCGGAGATCGAGCAAAAAAAGGAATTTTGGCGGTCAAAAATGATTATTAGACCTATGCACATAAAATTATCAAATATTTTATAGCGATTCTAATAAATTTTGTTTACATTTTTATGAGTTTTGTTTCCAATGTTTTTTCGATAGTCTGCGATGCGGCGCTTACGCGCTTCTATATTTCGTCTCTGAAACAGCTACGCTGCGTGATTTAAACATTTCCAAAATACTTCAAATCATAAAAAAAAATTTTCAAGAAAGTCAATTTGTTCAAAAGTTCAAAATTTTCAAAAATCATGTTTTTTTCAAGCCTAACAAAAAATTTCTATTAAAAAATTTAATTGTTGGTGCAGGAAGTTAGCCTTACTCACCACTAGTTCATTCGAATTTTTATAATTTGTACGTTTATAATTTTTTCTATCAAATATAGAAAAATTGACATTTTTACGTTATTTCAAGACAACCAATTTTTTTCATTCTTCTGATTTCCCAAAAAAATGATGAATTTTATAAAATGACCATTCCTTTTTAAATATTCCACTAAATTAAAAAAAATACATTTTTACTATGTTTAAAAAAAATTGTTTCAATCTTCTACTAAATACCAAAAAATGTTAATTTTCAAAAATTAAAAATCTTTGTCTAAAAAATGATATTTTTGTTCTGAATATTCTTGTAAATTTTCCAAAATGACATCCTTATACTAATTCCATAGAAATGTTATTTCTATGTTTTTTAAAACTCTGTAATAAATATTACAAAATATCATCTTTTAAAAATTTTATACAAAATTGGAAACTAGTCTAATACTTTTTTCAAATCTATGTTAAAGAATCCAAAATGGTTGTTTTATAAATGATTCCACTAATTATAAAAAATGACATTATTTATTCAATTTTTCTACTGAACTCCACAAATTCATTTTTAAAACATTGTAGCAATTCGTTATTCGTGATAATTAAATCAATTGCGGCTATAAATTTATCAAAGTAAAGATCTTCATTCCCCTAAATAACTGATAATGGACGAGAGATATCGCGATCGAAACGTATTTTGTATTGTTGTTTAGTCATGGCCATATGGCGAAATCACATATTGAATGGATAATAAAATGAAAAAAAAATGATATAGATATAAAACGCAAACGTAATGAGAAGGGTTAATTAAAATGTTACAGAAAAAGGGCTACCGAACCCTAAAATGTAATAGAATTATGGTTTGTTGGTGCGATAACATCAGTAAAGGATGATTTTGTAGTAAAACTGACTTTATTTTACAAAAATTTTGATTTAAATAAAAATCTTTATTCTTGTTCCATTTACAAACTGTCAAAAAATTAAAACTGTCAAACATGGAGAATTTGATGAGTGAAGTTATTCTAATTTTACTTTAAACGTATCTAAACCGCCATGTTTGACAGTTTTCAGTGTTGCCATTTTGTAAACCATATAAAAGTTTTAGCAGTTAAATAATAAAACAGAGATATTTAATTTAAAATGACTTAAATTTAAAATAAAAAGTATTCTAACAACTTATAACAATATTATAATTGTTCCAACAGATATATTATATTAATTCAACAAATGTAATATCATTAATGGCATCCATGTTTGACAGTTTTAATTGACAGTTTTACGTTCATCTTTGACAGTTTGTATATAACATAAAAGTATTTATGAAAAAATATATAAATCCACATACTAATGTATATGTAATAAATTAAATATTAGTATTACGTATTAATTCAATAACAATATTATAATGAATTTAAAAAAAATGTTATAATTTGTATTAATTCCAAAACAATAAAATATCATTGGCCTCCATGTTTGACAGTTTTCAGTATTGACAGTTTGTATATAAGTATTAATATAAAATAATTATAGATATACATACGAATGTACATGTAATATATATCTCTATTATGTATTGAACTATTAACAATATTATAATGAATTAAAAAAATGTTATAATGTAGTATTCATTTTAAAACAATAATAATTTTATAATTTTACACATAATGGCGTCCATGTTTGACAGTTTTTGAGAAGTTCTCATTGGAGTTCTTCTTAGGCATCACTCATAAATATTGTCTTTTTAGCTCATAGGAATCTTTATGTATTTCTGATTGCTAAATAAAACTGAGTAAAAAAAAAAAAAAAAAAAAAAAAAAAAAAAAATATTTGACAGTTTTAAAAAATGGCAACCGCAGTTTGAAATTCAAAGTTTTTATTAATTACTATGTATTTAATTGCAAAAAGTTAAGTAATATATTAAGTAGGCAAATAAAATATAAAGTAATATTACAAAAAACCACATAAATTTAAATTATTTCAGAAAGAAATAATTATTTTCAAAGAAAATTTTTGACCTTTTTATAAATTCTATTAAACTTTAATAAACCAGTACATTAAAAAAGCGACTCTACTGACAAACAAAATGAATCTATATTGAAAAAAACTGTACTGATGAACACTGTACTGATGAACAAATGAGGAAAAAAAGAAAACAAAAGGGCTATACTGATGAGAAATATTAAATAATATAAAGGAACTCTACTAACCAGCAAATTATTATAGAGTTGGTCTTTTGTTGTTTTTTTTTACCAAGACTTAAATATAGTTTATTTTAAAATTTTTGAATGTATATATGTGTAATGTATATAGAACCTACAAATATAATTACCTTTAAAAATCGATCACGTGATTAATGGACGCCCCTTAAGAATAAAGAATTAAAAAGTAAAAAGTAAAGGTAATAGTATGTATTTTGCACCGAGTCTTCGAAAAAGAAAGAACTTAACTGACAATACCAAATGATCTCATAATAAAAATAACTTGAAAAAAAATTACTCTCCTGGATCAGAGATATGGACTATCAATTGAATACAAAAGAAACTGTACTCTACAAGCCTATTTATTCATTTATAGCGTTTTTATTACAATCCACCCCTGTCGTGTAACCTTCCTCATATTAATCAGTATATGTATTCGTACTATTTTACTTTTACAGATGGCTCACCAGCTCCCACACTATTAGTAAATCGTCGCCCTTTGGCTTGTTGTTAGTTTACGCGCCAATAAATAGAATAATTACATTCTCTCTACTCTCTACTCTCGACTCTACTCTACTCTACTCTGACCGAAATCGCATTTTGGCTTATTTCAAAAACAGAACTAGGTAGATAGATATATACATGTGATATATAGGTATATATATATAATATATATATAATATATAAAATATATATAGATATATTATATATAGATTATATATATATATAATATATATAATATATATTATATATATATATATATATATATTAATAAATGAAGTATTCATGTTGCGTTTTTGTGATAAGATTATCATTAAAGTTAGTTTTCTCAGTGCACGAGTTAAAATAGCAAATCACGACGAAGACAGATCGACGGCAAACAAAAATTGTAATAAGACAAACTTTTCAAATTACTGAATTATCTTCATTATTTCGTGAGATATTGCAATTTTAAGTTTTCAGAATTTTGATAATTTTTATTAGAGTGCAATAAATATTTTTTAACTTCCCGTAGGGCAAGTTATAGTAATCGCAAAAAAATCGAAAATGAAATTTTTATATATCTTTACGTTTCAAAGGTTTCTGAACATTTTGGCATACCTTAGAAAAAATGGATGTATGTGTGTGTGTGTGTGTGTGTGTATGTGTGTGTGTATGTGTGTGTGTATGTGTGTGTGTATGTGTGTGTGTATGTGTGTGTATGTATGTGCGGATACAATTTTCGTCGACGATTTCGGGAACACGGATCAACCGATTTGAATAATTAAAAAAACATTCGATTCGTATTGATAAGGAGACGTGCTGATTAGTTTTTGGCGAAGGCAGGTCTAGCCGTTCCGAAGATACGGGGCAAAAAGTGCCTAAAACGGTAACTCAGTTTTTAAGAGAACGGAGCGTCCGATTTAAATAATTCAAAAAACATTTTACTTGTATTGACAAGATGAAAAATCGATAAAATTTTCATAAAGGTAGGTCTAGCGGTTTCGGAGATATGGAGGAAAAAGTAAAAAAATTAGCCATTTGGCGGTCAAAAATAATCATTAGACATATGCACATCAAATTATCAGATATTTTATAGAGATTTTAATAATAAGTATACATTTTGTTAACATTCCTATGGGTTCCGTACCAATGCTTATGCGTTAGACAGCGACGCGGCGCTTACGCGCTTTATATTTTTTCCATATGCAGTTAAATCAGTACGATTGCTTTGAAAAAAAAGTTCAGATCTTCCACAATATGTCAAAAATAAAGAAAAAAATTAGTTTTTCAAAAAAAAAAATTAAATTTTTTTTTCAAAAAAAAAAATTAAAAAAAAAAAATTTTTTTCAAAAAAAGTAATTTTTTGTCCATATATATAATTTCTCAAAAATCTTATTTTTTCAAAGTACATTTTTTTCAAAAATGTTAATCGTTTTTAAAAAATTAATAATTTTGGTACGGGAAGTTCCAGCAATATGCCTTAAGGCACGATGCCTTAATTACCTTAAGACAGAATTCCACTTACAGCTAGTTATTATGATGTCTCAAGTGTGTTTTCTAGTCAGTAGTGTTCTTTTATCCCAAAGAAGAAGTTTATGTTTTTGCCAGAAAATCCGATTCATAATTGTATGGTTTCAAGTCACTCTGAATCGTTTGACACCGACGTATCATAAGCTAGTAATAAAATAAAAAATAGAGTTTAATAGTTTATTCCAATTTCTATGAATTTTTAGTGAACAAACCTAAAGAAGTTTTACTTCAAAAAACTTCTAACTGTTTTTTATGGCATGAGGGGTATCGTTTGAAAGGTCTTCTCTAGTAGAATCCAATTACTAAAATGAATTTGAACTCGGACAACTCGATATAAAGAAGTACGAAATTACTAATAGTAATTTCGAGAAATCATTATTAATTATTAATAAGCCAACCATTGGGTTGCTTCTGAAAAAAAAAATATGTATATAATGTTCTAACTATCTTAGGTTTTTGTCACATAATTCAAAAAATTCATATGGAACTCAGTTAGATAGGGTGAAACTGAGATAAAATTTGCAACATTTTGCAGAAAACACTTTTATATAGGCCGATATAAAAGTTTTGAATTAATCGACTTTGAATTTGATATTTGATATTTGATTGAATAATTAGAAAATTCGGGACTTTTTTGGTTATAAATAATATTTTTTCTAATTATTCAAAATGATGAATAACATTTTGTAAACATATTTTTCTCTCATTTACTTTTACGGTTTTTTAAAAGAAAAAAAATCGTGTAAAAGATATGTTTCATGTGAATTATTGTTTTTGTTAAGATTGGGTGTTCCGCAAGGTCGTATAGTCGGACCACTGCTTGGAATAAATTAGAGCATTAGTTGGATATTGTATTTTTAAAAGAATGTTGATGTTTTATGCACATAAAAAGCAATTTCAGTATCAAAATCTAATTTGTAGCTATTGTTTTTTATGTTGTTATCTAGTATCAAAATTTGATTTGTATCTATTGTTTTTATATTTACCTGAATTTGTTAACTGCTGGTGGTAAATGTCTTGATGGAGTTCTCGATTGGCTTTTACATTGAAAAATGCTTGGCCAATGGCATACTGAAAGAAAAATAATAAAAATAAATAAATGTTACGATATTTGTAAATAATCAACTTGATTGATATTACTAGATAATATTATCAAATTTATGTATTAAGAGCAAAATGTGCAAATTATAATATTGTTACAAAAATTGCACTTTATAAATTATTAGATTTGATTTTTTTGTCGTGTAATATAAACAAAAACAAGTAGTAAATTCGTATTTTTCTAATCGAGCCCTTTTCAACGATATATTACAGTACAGTACAGTATTACGATTATTATACAGTTTGTTCATGTATGTTTATAGTTTAGCTCTGTACGGATCAGAGATATGGACTCTAGCAAATTCTAAAAAAATCTCCTGAAATTTATGTATCTAGATGTTTTAAACGAATATATTACATTTGCAGAAGAAATTTTTGAAAACATTTGTAAAATTACTCTGTAAGGATTAGAGATATGGACTCTGGCTGATGCTTACATTTGCTCGTCAGTAGAGTCCTATTTCAATCTTCTAGGTTGCTATTTAATTTGCCTTTTTATTCATAATGTAATTTTCGTATAAAGGTTCAAGTGTCTAGGTTTATTTAAATTGTTCGTCAGTAGAGTCCTTGTTCAATTTTTTGTTACTTTTTAGTATGCTTGCCAGTTCCTTTTTTAATGTTCTAGGTTACTAATTAATTTGCTCGTGAGTAGAGTCCATTTTTAATGTATTAGGTTTCTAATTAATTTGCTCGTCAGTAGAGTCCTCTTTTAATGTCTAGATAAGTGTTTAATTTATTCGTCAACATAGTCAAAATTTGATTATTTGAAAATTTATACAAAATGCTAAATTAAAAAATTCCTATAAGTAACAAATTAATACAATATATGAAAATAAAACCTTACAATATAAAACCTAAGATTAAATATGTTTATAAACAAATTGAATTCAGAAATTTATTTTATACTAAAATTTACAGAAAATTTTGGTTTATATATACTTATAGTATAGCTATTTCTTTCTTAGAGTCCATGTCTCTGATCCGTGCAGATCAATACTCAATCAATCGCATATTTACAAATATGTATGTACATGTGTGTGTATGTGTGTGTGTCTATTATAATTGCGCCCCTGTTCAATGTAAGTCCATTCGACCATTAATAATGTCAGCCTTCGGCTTTAACTAAAATTGTGACAATACACGTCCATCGTCCACCGCCACATCACTCCCCCCGTAGTATGTATGTCCATTCCGGTGACCGACTAACTCCGGTATTCAGCAGTGATATTTGCAAGTGTGTGTGTATGTTTGGATGTAACATATTTGCAATTATCTACGTGTCAAACCTATCAATTGCAAAATCTTACGGTCAAATAGATGCACAAACATTCGACTAGATTCGCAATACGATTCGATTCGATGCGAATTTGAGTTCGTTCGGTCGTTAATAATTTTATTGAACGGTTAGATTATTTTTTTTTGGAATCTGGAGTGCCGCAAGGGAGGAATAAAGGACCTATAATTTGTTACTTATAGGTATTTTTTAATTAATTTAGCATTTTGTATAAATTTTTAAATTTTGACTCTATTGACGAGTAAATTAAACACTTATCCAGGACAATAAGTGGACTCTACTGACGAGCAATTAAATGGCAACCTAAACATTGAAAAAAAAAAGAGATACACAAACATTCGACTAGATTCGATGCGAATTTGAGTTCGTTCGGTCGTTAATAATTTTATTGAGCGGTTAGATTATTTTTTTGGGATCTGGAGTGCCGCAAGGAGGAATAAAGGACCTCTAATCTGTTACTTATAGCTGCAATTAATTTAGCATTTTGTATAAATTTTCAAATTTTGACCCTATTGACGAGTAAATTAAACACTTATCTAGGACAGCAAAAGAGGACTCTACTGACGAGCAAATTAAATGGCAACCTAAACACTGAAAAAAGAGATGCACAAACATTCGACTAGATTCGATGCAAATTTGGTTCGTTTGGTCGTTAATAGTTTATTGGCCGGCTAGATTTTTTTTGGAATCGGGAGTGCCGCAAGGAAGGGCTAAAGGACCTCTAATTTGTTACTGTTAATAAGCATTAACTGAAATTAATTTAGCATTTTGTATAAATTTTTAAATTTTGACTCTATTGACGAGTAAATTAAACACTTATCTAGGACAACAAAAGAGGACTCTACTGACGAGCAAATTAATGGCAACCTAAACATTAAAAAAAAAGATGCATAAATATTCGACTAGATTCGATGCAAATTTGGTTCGTTCGGTCGTCAATAGTTTTATTGACCGGCTAGATTTTTTTTGGAATCGGGAGTGCCGCAAGGGAGGACTTGAGGACTTATTTTTTGTTAATTATGGGGGTTAACTGTATTTAATTTAGAATTTTGTACAAATTTTTACAAGTACCAGTGTGCAAATTAAATAGCAACCAAGAATATTAAAAAAGGACTTTACTAACGAGCAAATTAAATAGTAACTTATAACACTGAAAAGGAATTTATTGACGGGCAAATTGAATAGGAACCTAGAACATTAAAAAGGACTCTTTTAAACAAATAAATGAAAATAAAATAAAAGCAAATTAAACAGTAATCTTGAACCTTAAACAAAGATTCTACAGACGAACAAATTAAAACATTAAAGAAGAACTCTACTGACGAATAAATTGAATACCGACCTAGAACTTAGAATTAAATCATCCTAAATCAAAATTAAGTATGCTTGTCAGTAGAGTCCCTTTTGATCTTAATTCAAAATTAGGTTTAAATAATTAGATCAAAATTAAGGTAAAAATAAGTTTTCTTGTCAGTAGAGTCCTCTTTTGTTTTCGAGTACAAAATTAAATCAGTAGTTGAGTAGAGTCCCTCTTTTATCTTCTAGATAACAAATTTAATTTGCTTGTCAGTAGAGTCCTTTTTATTTTCTTCTAGATAACAAATTTAATTCACGTGTTAGTAGAGTTAATTTTTTTGTCTACAAGATAACAAAATAAGTATGCTTGTTAGTAGAGTCTCGTTTATATAATATTTTTTAAAGCAAAATGAAGTTTGCTTGTCAGTGAAGTTCTTCTTTATCTTCTAGACAACAATTAAGTTTTCTCGACAGTAGAATTCTTTTTTATCTTCTAGTTCACAAATAAAGTTTGTTCGGTAGTAGAGTCCTTTTTTATCTTCTAAATCACAACAATTTACTCGTAAGTAGAGTCTTTTGCTATTTTCTAGTATAAAATTAAATTTGCTTGTCAGTAGAGTTCCTTTTGTAACTTCTAAATCACAATTTAAGTTTGCTCGTCAGTAGAGACGCTTTTTCATATTCTGAATAACAAAATTAAATGTTCTTGTCAGTAGAGTCTCTATTACAATTACATTTCTTGTTAGTAGAGTCTAAATCACAAATTAAGTTTGCTTGCCAGTAGAGTCATTTTTCTTTTAAATCACAAATAAGTTTACTCGTCAGCAGAGTTCATTTTGTATTTTCTGAAACAAAATCTAGTTTTATCGTAAGGTTTGATAGTAGTCTCTTTTTAAATTTAATTAAAAATTAAGTTTGCTCGTCAGTAGAGTTCCTTTTTTATCTTCTTCATCACAAATTAAGTTTGCTCGTCAGTAGAGTCGCTTTTTCATCTTCTAAATAACAAAATTAAATTTGCTTGTCAGTTGAGTCTCTTTTTATTGTCTAAATCACAAATAAAGTTTGCTCATCAGTACAGTCCCTTTCTTATATGAGACTGACCATTATTAGTAAAATATAATATTTTATTTAATAAAAAGCCAGTAGATATATATTATTCTTTCAATTATATTTTCTGTTTGCTCGTCAGTAGAGTTCTTTTTGTTACAAAGTAATTATTATAAAATAATCATATACATCTGTCTTGTAAAAAAAAAGTACGCGTAAGGTTCACACGCGATTGAAGTAAAACTTATTTGCTACTGTACAAGATGGCATCGAAGTAAAAATAATTACATAATATAACGATTTTGATTAATTGTTTATTAGTAATATGGTAACACCCGTGATGCACACATTTATTAGTGTCGATCATTATACACATTTATATAATGATAAATTATAAATTATATATTTATAATAGAACTAAAAATTTACATGGTTCTTATAATGTTGATTTCGTAAATTTATCATAAAATTATTGGCACTCGACTCTTATCTTATCTGCCGTAACGCACTTCCATTGCATTTGTACGGATTTACACCGTAGTCGCGCCTAAAGAAGTTTTACTTCAAAATTTTTTACATTAGCAGCGTATTTTTTTCTCTCGGAATATAAATCCAGTTAGCTCATCGGTAGTGTACCTTCTATTATAAAGTGTGAGAATGATGACTGTGATCGGTAGTATTGTTCTTTTTTTCATTCTTTGTGGTTTACAGTAGTAGCACAGATGTGTGTATGTGGTGTGTGTTTCTAGTTCGTCGTTTATCCGCAAGGGGGTAAGTTCGTCGCCAATTATTGTCATTAACATACGAATCACGTTCCGTATAAATTGGCTGACAAACGACTTGGGCTTGGGCTAAATTACTTTAAGTCATTTCACTCGACAAATGAATGATTTGAATAGATATGCATACATACATATTGCAGGAAAATGTACAGACATTTTATCATTTTGCATCATCATCAAACATTAGCCCACTGTACTGTCTATAGTAAAGTTTTCAACATGCACCCTGGAATCGCAGACTAAACTTCTGCATAAATTATAAAAAAATAAATATATATATTAAATTGAATGTAGTATTCAACAGTAAATACTAACATGATAACGACAGTGTTTTACCCAGTGTTTAATTTTTAGCATAAAATTTGTTATCAAAAAAAAAAAAATGTACTGAAAGCTGAATATAGAATTAGACCTAATGTACTTACTGTAGTACGTCGAACATTATTGCAAATAATTGCTTTGACCCACTGTACTAATTAGTAAAAACAAATTATTAAAATGATAAATAATAAAAGCAATGTACTATTTATGATGAAATAAAGAAAACGCATTAATAGGACAACTAAGTGATAAAACTAAAAAACTAAAAAAACGGGTTGAAAATAATATGACCCACTGTATTATTTTCTTCACGAAAATTTGTATTCAGAATGAAAGTAAATTCTTGACCAACTTTACTATTAATTAAATATTATTGAAAATATAATTGAAGCTTGAATTACAATATTTTGTCTACTTTATATAATATTGTAGTGTGACAAAATGGATTAAAACTGTGACCCACTGTACTATTTATAGTGCTAACTTCCTTATGAATAAAATAACAAAAACGCTAGCTACTATACTGATATATTTATTATTAAAGTGTACGGTGACGAATTATATTATTATTAGTAAAAATATTGGCCCACTGTACAATAGCTATTAATAGTATTTTTTTTACTTTGCTAGTTGCCACACTGTAATATTTCTCATTACAGTATATAGTGAAAAACTATATTATTAATAATAAAAAATATTTGGCCCTCTGTACTATTAATAGTATTTTTTTTTTACTTTTGTACTAATAATAAAATAGAAATTCAAAAAAGGATTAACTCACTGTACTTTTATTAAATTCCGAAAAAGTTTGACCCACTGTACTTTTAATAGCGAAGAAACATTTCAAAAACATTGACCCACTGTAAAACTAATAGTATAGACAAGATTTAAAATAATATATCACCCTTTGTACTTAATGGTGAAAACTAAAAAAGAATGTTTGACTCTTTGTACCACTTATGATAAAGAAAAAAGTTAAACAATATTTGTCCCACTGTACTATTAATAGAATATAATTTTTTTTTAATATTTGACCCACTGAAATATTAATAGTACTAAAAAAATTAACTGACTGTACTTTTATTAGTGTAATTTTACTATTAATCCATTGTACTATTAGCAGTGAAGAGAAAATTAAAAAAAATATTGGACCCACTGTAGTTTTAATAATTTAAATTAAATTTAATTTAAATAATAGTAAGGAAAGAAATTGGAGAAATGTTTAATGTTTATGTTACTTTTAATAGTGAAAGGCGACACACTGTACTTTCAATAGTAAAAGGAAAGCTCAAATATTCGACACACTGTACTTTTAATAGTAAAGAAAAAAATACAACATAGGCCCACAGTGCTAATAATTGTGAAGAAATTTTTAAATTAAAATTTAATCCTCTGTATTAACAAAAACTAAGAAAGAATTTAAAAAAATGTTTGTGCCTCCTGTACTATTAATAATAAAGAGAATTTTTTTAAAAAATATTAAACTTGCTGACCTTTTAATAGCGTAGAATGTTTTTTGATCCACAGTACATATACTGGTACATACAAAAATATACAGTACATATACAAAAATATACAATATAGAGTGCATATACAAAAATAATCGATCCAATGTACTTTTAATAGCGAAGACTTTGTATTGATTTGCAGTATATATAATAGTGCAAATAAAAATATTTGACCCACTGTACTATTAACAGTGCGGCAAATATAATTATGTTTTATAAACAAAAGTAGGTACTAAATAAAATTCAACGGTTCAAATTCACTTCTACCCGAAAACAATGCTCTACTAAATTCTCAATCATAAACAACACATTTTAAATCTTTTCTTCCTATCGGCAAGTCGTCTCTATTATAATAAATCCTGCCAAAGACTTGTTTTTCTTCCGCTCGATAATTACTAGAACGAAGGAACGAATGACTTCGCTCTCGAAGCGTGACAAATCTTAATTTATTTCTCTTGGTCTTTCTAGAAAGACGACCAGAAAGACGATTTGTTTCCTTTCTGATTTTCCTCATTGTATAATTTTATTTTTGTCTCTTTTTTTCATTCTTTTCCGAACCGAAAAAAGAAAAGGAAAAGGTAAGGGTTGGTGGGTTGGAAAGCGATAAAGTCATTTGTCATTTTGATACTACCGGAGATATAAAGGATCGAAATGTGAATGTATGTATGTATATATATATATATATATATATATATATATATATAGGTATATATATATAAAAGAGGTATAAATGAGGAAAATTAGTGCAGGGCTAAGATTTGTGGTGTAAGAGCCACATTTGTACAAAGCTTGCAACGATTATCATGTAAGTTCGTATATTTTTCTGAATATGAAAATAATTACTATTACAAAAGTTTTGCTACTTGACTCACTATACTAATTATTATTAAGTTATTCTATTATCGTCATCTTTAGCAACATAATATGTAACAAATAAAAGTTAAGTAAAGATTTACCTATGTACGACGTATGTATTGAAATTATTATACTCTCATCTTTCAAAACTAACCTCCAAATGGTACAAATGTGAAAACGATAATAGTTCGCCTTCACAGAATATTTTATTTATGAACATTAACTTAAGCGTTATCTCCCCTTTAGTGTTGCCATATGATATTAATTAATTAAGTTATAAAAATCGCAAAAAAATCGAAAATGAAAATATTTATATATCTTTACGTTTTAAAGGTTTCTGAACATTTTGGCATACCTTAGAAAAATGGATGTATGTGTGTGTGGGTGTGTGTGCGGATACAAATTTTTGTAAGATTCAAAAATTTCCAAAATATTTCATAGTTTTCAAATTGTTAAAAGAATTTACAAAATCTCAAAAGCCGATTTTTTCAGAACTCTAAATAAAAATTAAATCTTTTTTAAAAATGTTAATTACTTGTACGGGAAGTTCCAGAAATTTTCCATAAAAGACACGATGCCACGCACCACTGGTTTTCCAAAATAAGTAAGCCAATAGTTTCATTGTCAGTAAATTTCCTTTTCATTACCAGAACGATGTTTAATATTATTTAATAAAATAATTTTCAGCTCGAGATTGAGGTTGCTCGTCGGTAGAGTTCATTTTTTATTCAATTTTTTGCTTGTCAGTAGAGTTCATTTTTATCTAATTTTAGATTAGCATGTTAATAGAATCTCTTTTGATATTGTCTCTTATTTTGATAGTCAGTAGAGTCCCTTTTTTACATTTTGCTCGTTAGTAGAGTTCTTTTTTAATTGTAAAGTCCAATTTTAGTTTGCTCGTCAGTAGAGTCCTTTTTTAATTCTGAAATTTAAAATCAGTTTGCTCGTTAGTAAGGAATATTAAAATCTAAATGACTCTAAAAATTAAAAACTAAATGACTCTACTGACGAGCAGACTGATTTTGAATTTAAGAAATAAAATAGGACTCTACTGACAAGAAATTGAATAAAAGGACTCTACTACCGAATAGACTAAATTTGATTTCCAGAATGAGAAAAAGGACTCTAGTGTCAAGCAAACTGAATAAAACTTTGCAATTAAAAAAGGACTCTACTGACGAGCAGACTGAATTTGAATTTAAGAAGTTAATAATGAGTCTACTGACAAGCAAACTGAAGTTGGACTTTACAATTAAAAAAGAACTCTATTGACAAGCAAATTGAATTTGAATTTTTGTAAAATAAATTGTAAAAAGACATATGGAAAAGTAAAAATTATAAAAAGACTTCGAACAAATTGAATTTGAATTTTAGTATTAGAAGAAGGACTCTACTGCCGAGCAAACTCAATTTGGATTTAAAATTGTAAAAGGATACTACTGGCAAACAAACTGAATTTAAATTTTTAGAATTAAAAAAAGAACTCTACTGACGAGCGAACTAAATTTGAATTTTTAAAAATTAATAAAGGACTCTACTGACTAGCAAAATAAATTTAGACCTTAAAATTAAAAAAATGACTCTACTAATGAACAAACTGAATTTAAACCTTTAAATTAAAAGGAAAGACTTTACTAACAAGCAAACTGAATTTGAACCTAATTAAAAAATTGACCCTACTAAAGAGCAAACTGAAATGCGTGTGATCGTTACACGCACTATTTTTTCATACATAAATTTGTAGTTGGCCATCACTTACACAAAAACACGTGTATATGTCCTCTCGATAAAGTGATTAATCAAAAAGAATCTTCCGCCAAGATAAGCTGCGTCATCCCAAAAATAATCCAGTGACAGTTCTAATTTTATTTCCTCGACATTCTCATGTTTTTCCTTAGCACCCTCAACCCCTCAACTCACAACCCTCCCACAAAAAATTCAAAATAAGAGAAGGAATCTTAAATAAGACTCACCGTCCCTTACAAACTGCCGAATTAATTCTTCTATTCAGAGAGAAAACTAAATAAGAGAAAATTTTACACAAAAGAGTGATAGTTTTTTATTTATTAGCCGGGGAGCTATAAATCACTTTTGGCAGAGCTATTGTGCGAATTTCGACTGTGAAATTAGAAAAAAACATATAAGAAAGTAGTGACCGCATGTGTCGCATAAATCAGACGGTCGTAAATCTTATATTTCGATCGGTTGTAACAAAATTAAATATCCAGTTAGATCTGTAAGGATTAGAGACATGAACTCAAAAAAGATCGATAGAAACCTATAAAGAAAGAAAAGAATTCTACAAACAAGCAAATTACAGCTCGACTAGAAGATAAAACTTTCTCTTATTAATTATAAAGGACAAAATCTACCAGTAAGGTATACTTGGCTCTGTAAGGATCAGAGACACGGACCCTAAAAAAGGTCAAAAAATTAATACATGGATATGTTTTAGAATGAAAATAACTCTACAAACAAGCAAAGTACTGAGAATATTGAACTTTGTTTTCAATAAATATACTTGAGAAAATGATACTTGGCTCTGTAAAGATTAGAGGCATGAACTCTCTGAAAATGTCTACAAAATCCTGAAAAAATCGCAGTTTGTTGCTCTGAAATAATGAAAAATCCTGAGACAAGCAATCTAAAATTCGACTCGAGTTATTTTTAATATATTAAAAAAAATGACTGTAAGGATCAGAGACACGGACTCTTTGAAATGTCTACTAACTGTATTATATAAAATGATAGTTGTTGCTTTTCAATAAAAAAAATCCCGGAGCAAGCAAACTAAAACTTGACTTCAATTTTGAATTTTTAATATATTTAAAATAGAACTCTGGCTCTGTAAGGAGCCGAGACATGGACTCTTTGAACATGTCTACAAAATTCTTTATAAATTAAAGTTGTTACTTTGCAATAAAAAAAGTCCTGGAACATGTAAACTTAAGCTTGACGTAAATTTTCAATGTTTAATATATTTAAAAAAGAATTCTTGCTCTACAATAATCAGAGACGTGGACTCTTAGCAGAGTCAATAAAACCTAGGAAATATTTTAGTCTTTGCTCTGTAATAAAAAGGAACTCTGAAAACAGACAAGTTGCAAGGAAAAAACTTTTTGAAAAATATTGGATAAGTAAAGAAATGAAGTCTACTGACGAGCAAGCAACTACTAGATTTGAGAAAGAAATTTGTAAAATATCGTAATTATTATATCAATATAATGTACCAAATTGAGTTCGACATACCCTGACAAAAGACCTGGGTTGTGCATTTTCTTGGCAAAAAAGTTAAAATTCCATCGGAACTTAACAAGGACT
Source organism: Ctenocephalides felis (assembly GCF_003426905.1). Taxonomy (NCBI): domain Eukaryota; kingdom Metazoa; phylum Arthropoda; class Insecta; order Siphonaptera; family Pulicidae; genus Ctenocephalides; species Ctenocephalides felis. The sequence goes on along the minus strand of NW_020538040.1, from coordinate 175,973 downwards.
CTACTGACAAGCAAAAAATGATGACTTGAGAAAAACTCATTTTTTGCAAGTTCTACCATTTGTCATTAATAACTTGCAGGTAACGATCGGCTCTTTATTGATAACGATCAAACAAATTACTGCTTGACTTAAAGAAGAAATTTGAAAAAATATTACAAAATAGATTTGAAAAAGAACTCTACTGACGAGCAAGTTCGTCGATTTGTATAAGAAACTGATAGCATGCCCCAGTTCAATTATGGCTCTGTAAGGATCAGAGATGTGTAAAGCTGTTGCTTTAACTACAACTTGATTTTTTTAAAATATGAAGAAAAAACTTAAAATAAAAAAGAACTCTACTGACGAGCAAATAGATTATAATAAAACAATGTTTGATAATAAACAATTTACTGTAAGGATCAAAAACATGAAGTACATACCAAGAACTCTACAAACATACACGTTATGTACTTAACTTAAGTTAAATAAAATGTTTGGGTTTCTATGGATCAGAGATATGGACACTTCAAAAAGCTAATTGTAAGAGGGATTTTATTCATTAATGTTACCAAAAAATGAATTCTACGAATAAACAAACTACAACTCGATTTGTAAAAATATAAACAAGATTTAAAACTAAATTCCACTAGCAAGTAGAACTCTATTGACCAGCAACCTGACCAAAATTAGAACTCTACTGATGAGCAAGCTACTGACGGTCAAACTGAGTTTCAGCCTAAGGAAGAAATTAATAAAATCTTTCTACACTTAGAGTATTGCTCCGTAAGGATCAGAGACATGAACTTTGTGTGGTTTATAAATGCGTTACAAATATATTCATTTTATATATAGACATAAAATGACCAAATAAACAAATATTGCTGAAAGGTGTAATAGAGAATAGATAATACAATTACTTCATTATTTTTAATACTTTATTATATTCAAATTATACAATTAATAATATTGTAATTTATTATATGATATAATATATGTGATTACTGTTTGAATGTAATTAAAGAATCCCAAATGAAAATCAGAG
>NW_020538040.1:154288-173952 GCF_003426905.1 Ctenocephalides felis | reverse complement strand
GCGATTACTATAATTTACTGTACGGAAATTAAAAATTAAATTTGGATAATAAATTCCATATTTTGGAATTTGTTAGAAAATTCTAGAAAAGTTTACATTTATGAGAAGAATTATAGTAAAACAGAAGACCCTTTTTAAGATTCAGTATAAAAATTTAAATATTTTGAAATTTATAAAAAAGAATAAAAAAAAAACACTTTTTGAGAGGTACAAAGTCGTCATTTGTTGTAACTGAATTAAATAAATTGACATTTTTGGAATTTAGTGTGAAATTTTCCAAAGTTGACATTTTGGGAGATTTAGTATGAAATATAAAACAAAGTTATCATTTTGTTATATTCAAATACAGGAATAAGAAAACTTAAAAAAGAAATTATAAAAATTACTTTTCCTAATTTATCTGAGTATTTGTTTTTGAGTTTAGTATAATATTTAACAAAAACATAATTTTTTGAAATTTAGTATGAAAATTCATAAAACAATTGACAATTTTTGGAATTTAGTAAAAACATAGATTAAAGTTGGTATTTTTAACTTTATAAAAATGATTTTCATTATTTCATTATTTTGTAATTTTAGAAATATTAAATTATGACATATACAAAAACGTATAAATAAAAAATTGTTAACATTCAAATATTTTTTTCAATTCAACAATAAAGTGGATGTTTTATAAATCATATTAATAATTATAAATATCAATGAATATTTATACTGACCTTATTTTTTCATTTATATTTCAACTATATGTAATTTAATAATTTTATCATCATATTGCCTTTCAAATTTAATGGAAAAAAATAATATATATATATATATATATATATATATAAGCATTTATCAATTCAATCAAAATCACTCTTAAATAAAAAATATATATGTTCCTACTTTCGGCTAAACAATTACTACTTTGTATATAAATATTATAATGTTTGAGTATTTCAAAATGATCATAGGACTTTCAACTTTAGATTTGATTATTAAATTTCCGTTTTTACGACTTTATTCTATTTTTTTCGTATTTTCCTATTTGCAGTGTTATAATTAGATATGTTTTATGCATGGAGTGCATAGTCTGGGAGACGACGACACGATTTTACGATTTGTCGTAAAACTTCATATAATGTGTACGGGGAAATCCTCCTTTTATAAATTATACACAACACAAATATGTATATATATATATATATATATGTATGTGTGTGTGTGTGTGTGTGTGTGTGTATATGTATGTATTTATGTATGAAAAGGATTCACCTTTCCGTTTCGCGAAATTAAAGTTCGCTCGTAAAGTTTTTTCTGAAGACATCATTAAGTCGCATTCAATATTTAAATCTTTTGTTTGAAATCATAAAAGTAAAAGATATGATTTCGTATTAATAAAATATTAATTGACATCATTTTGTCTATTGGCAAGTTGTGAAATATTTTATATCAAATCATAGATGCATATTGTATGGATTTATGTAATGCACACACACTTTTTGAAAATTAGTAATATTTTATACCAAAAACCCGATGACCATTCTAAATAACTATTTCAAAAATATTAATTACAATTATAGTATTTCTTTTAATTGAAATACGTGAAACTAAAACCAGATATTTATTTAGAGATAATGCAGAATATTTTTCGCAGACAGATTTAGATTTAAATTGCGAGCTGAGCACAAAGTGACTGTACTGACGATCAAAATGTTAAAAAATAGCGTGAACTAACATTCTAGAAAAAAACATATTTCAAATTAAAATTAAAAGTTTTTTTCTCATTAAAAATATCTCTTTCAATCAATGATGAGAAATGCATTTTAATAATAACATTTTTGAGTAAAAAAAGAACTTTACTGACGAGCCAAATGTTAAAAAATACATATATTAAAAAAATAAACTTGATTAACGAGCAACTTAAATCTAAAAATCAAAGTCATAAAAAAAACTTTAACACTCTACTGACGAGCAAATTAAAAGAATTAAAATGAAACAATAAAAAAGAACTCTACTGACGAGCAAATTAATCTAAACTAAAACAATAAAAAAGAACTCTACTGACGAGCAAACTAAATCTAACTTTTTCAATCACTTAAAAAACTGAGGAACACACTGAATTCAGCAAGTAAAATTATGAAAAACGACTCTAACAAGCAAACTACAAATTACAAATTAAAATAATGAATTAGGTAAATTAATAAACATTTTAAATTGAAATAATATTAATTTTATAACACATTATGATTACGATAACATTGCGAAATATTTTTTAAATTTAAAAAAAAAACTTAAATATTCTATTAGGAAAATAAATACGAGATATTTTTAAGTTAAAAAAAAGTTTTTTCCATTTTGCTTGTCGGTAGAGTTTTCTATTTACTTACATTCTTCACTTAGTTTCACATTTCCAAAGAAATAAAATTTTCAAATTTAAATTCAAATTCAATTCAAAAATTTCTATTTTTACAAAAACCTCAAACAAATAACAAACAAAAATTATCAAGAGAAATTAAAGATTTGAATTTGAAAATGTACGTTTATTAAAAATTATCAAAATCTAAATCTCACTTACAATTTTCAAATTTATTTATTATGCGTCAATGTATATAATTCTTAAAAATATGAGATAAGGTCCTCGAATTACTTCATTCACACTCGGCTTTATTAGGTTTCGTTTACATTTCTTGTAAATTGTAAAATCTAAAGCTCACTTTTACATTTCAAATTAATAATTTGATATTTACAATCAGTTTTAAAAATTTATATTTAATATAAATGCGTCATTGTATAAAATTCTCAGAAATATGAGATAAGGTCCTGGAATTTCTTCATTCGAATCCGGATCGGTTAGGTTTTGTTTACATTTCTTGTAAACATACACATGAATTGTTTGTAGATAAATATATAGTATTTACGACAAATTGTATAAATTATTAATAAAAACAATTTTAACTTTCCATAGGGTAAGTTATAGTAATCGCAAAAAGAATCGAAAAAGAAAATTTTTATATATCTTAACGTTTCAGAGGTTTATGAACATTTTGGCAGGTGACGATTTCGGGAAAACGGATGAAGCGATTTGAATAATTCAAAAAACATTCGATTCGCATTGATAAGGAGACGTGCTGATTAGTTTTTGCAAAAACGGTGTGCAAAAAATGCTTTTACAGAAAATTTCGTAACTTTGAAAATTTTCAAAAGATATCTAAATTTTCAAAGAAAATCAAAGTTTCAATAAGTTTAAATTTTCGAGATTTTTCATCATTTTCAAAAAAAAAAACTAAATTTCGAAAAATTTCAAAAAATATCAAAATTAAAAAAAAAACGATTTCTTACAAAAATTTGAGAATATTTGAAAATTTCAAGAAAATTTTGAATAAATTTCTGAATTATCAAAGAAATCGTATTAAAAAAATCTTCTTATAAATTTAACGAAAATAAATAAATAATCTATTCGAAATTATTCAAAACAATTATTGATTATTTTTATTCCTCGAATAATTTATTATGGTACGGGAAGTTCCAGCAATTTGCCTTGAGGCACGATGCCATGCACGCCACTAGTTTTTATTAATTATTAATTATTTACAAGGCAAAATGCCACTAGCACTTAGTCATTTTGTTAATTCGATGAATTGGTTGCTACATATACAGAATACATATAATACGTATATATTTGTAAAATAAGGCGAATACGTTCGTGTAATATGTTTTTTCCGGTAATTTTACATTTGGACTTATCTTGTTCATCTAAATTACTTTATATATACACTTACTTGTATATATATATATATATATATATATATATATATATATATATAAATGTATTTATACATCCTCAATCAACCCCGTACAAAATAAAATAAAAAATGTAACAATGGAAAAAGGCACATTAGTACCTCGTATTGTTACCTTATCTTGATTTTGAGGTAATTTTTACACAGATTTCATAAAAAACTAATAATTAGGGTATGTAGAGGGTGTATTTATAAATCATTTATTAACCCTAGTAAATTGGTTGGAGCGAGTCGAACTCCTCTATAATAAATGACAGAAATATATTTATATAGATAGATATACTACTACAAGTATATACTTGGTAGATTTCTACAATTTTTGAGGAAGATTTTTAAATTCAATTGTTTATTTTAATATGAATTTTATTATATTGGTGAACATGTATTGCTTGTCGGTAGAGTCCATTTAACGTTTTAAATTTAATTTGTTTCCCATGCCAGTAAAGTTCTTTTTTTATATTTCTTCAAGTAATTTGACTCATTTTGCTAATTTATTTTCAAATTTTGTCAGTAGAGTCTTTTTCTTTATTTCAAACTCCCTCTGTAAATGTTTTGCTCGTCAGTAGAGTTCTTTTTTGTTTTTCTATTCATTTGGATATATTTTGCTCGTCGGTAGAGTCCTTTTTTTTAATTGCTACTTCCTCAATTTTTTTTTTTAATTCTATTGCTCGTCAGTAGAGTCCTTTTCTAAATTCTAAAGTCGAGTTCCAGTTTGCTCGTCAGTAGAGTCTTTTTTTAATTGCAACTTCCTCGTCAATAAAGTTCTTTTTTAATTCCAATTGTGAAATTCAATTTGCTCGTCAGTAGAGTCCTTTTCTTAATTATAAAGTCCAGATTCAGTTTGCTCGTCAGTAGAGTCCTTTTCTTAACCTTAAAGTCGAGTTCCAGTTTTGCTTGTCAGTACAGTCTTTTTTTTAATTTGTAAAATAGAGAATCAGTTTGTTCGTCAGTAGAGTCCTTTTCCTAATTCTAAAATCCACATTCAGTTTGCTCGTCAGTAGAGTCGTTTTCTTAATTCTAAAGTAGAGATTCAGTTTGTTCGTCAGTAGAGTCCTTTTTTTAATTTTAAAGTCGAGTTCCAGTTTACTTGTCAGTAGAGTTCTTTTTTTAATTTTAAAATAGAGATTTAGTTTGCTCGTCAGTAGAGTCCTTTTCCTAATTCTAAAGTAGAGATTCAATTTGCTCGTCAGTAGAGTTCTTTTTTTAATTTTAAAGTCCAGATTCAGTTTGCTCGTCAGTAGAGTCCTTTTTTAATTTTCTAAAATCCATATTCAGTATGCTCGGCAGTAGAGTCCTTTTCTTAATTCTAAAGTAGAGATTCAGTTTGCTCGTCAGTAGAGTCCTTTTTTTATTTTTAAAGTTGAGATTCAATTTGCTCGTCAGTAGAGTTTTTTAATTTTAAAATCCAGATTCAGTTTGCTCGTCAATAGAGTCCTTTTTTAAATTTCAATATGGAGATTTAGTTTGCTTGACAGTAGAGTCCTTTTTATTCTAAAGTCATTTCTGGATTCAAATAGCTTATTAGTAGAGCCATTTTATACTTTGAATTCTATCTACTTTTAGTTTGCGAGTCCTTTATTTAATTCCAAAGAACAGATTCAGTTTACTTGTCAGTAGAGTCCTTTTTTAAATTTTTAAAGTCCAGATTCAGGTTGCTCGTCAGTAGTCTTTTTTAAATTTCAATATGGAGATTTAGTTTACTTGACAGTAGAGTCCTTTTTATTCTGGATTCAAATAGCTTATGAGTAGAGTCTTTTTTTATCTACCTTTATCTACTTTTGATCTACTTTTGAATTTTTTCTACTTTTAGTTTGCTTGTCAGTAGAGTCCTTTTTTAATTCCAAAATACAGATTTAGTTTACTTGCCAGTGCAGTCTTTTTTCAATTATCTAAGTATGTACGTCAAAAGAGTCCTTTATGATTTGGCTCCTAATTAATTCTCATTTTGCATTCCAATGTCTAGATTCAGTTTGCTGCTCAGTAGAGTTCTTTTATTTTTCTGAATCGTCTATTACGTGTAATTATCTGATAATTTTTTTTACAGGACGTTAAGTGAAACACGAAGATTTATTAGTTTTGATTGATATTGCGTTAATGATGTACAAATTGCTTTTCGTGTCACTTAATTTTTTGTCACTTTTGTATCACCTAATGTATCTTGTATAGATAACGATATTTAGATTAATGCAGTTAGATAACAGGATAAATTTCCTTTTATTTAATATATATATATATATATATATATATATATATAATTAACTTCCCGTAGGGTAAGTTATAGTAATCGCAAAAAAATCGAAAATGAAAATTTTTATATATCTTTACGTTTCAGAGGTTTCTGAACATTTTGGCATACCTTAGAAAAAATGGATGTATGTGTGTGTGTGTGTGTGTGTGTGTATGTATGTATGTATGTATGTATGTGCGGATACAAATTTTCGTCGACGATTTCGGGAACACGGATCAACCGATTTGAATAATTAAAAAAACATTCGATTCGTATTGATAAGGAGACGTGCTGATTAGTTTTTGGCATAGGCAGGTGTAGCCGTTCCGGAGATACGGGGCAAAAAGTGCCGAAAACGGTAACTCAGTTTTTAAGAGAACGGAGCGTCCGATTTTAATAATTCAAAAAACATTTTACTTGTATTGACAAGATAAAGAATTGATCAAATTTTCATAAAGGCAGGTCTAGCGGTTTCGGAGATATAACGAAAAAAGTAAAAAAATATGCCATTTGGCGGTCAAAAATGATCATTAGACATATGCACATCAAATTATCAGATATTTTATAGAGATTTTAACAATAAGTATACATTTTGTTAACATTCCTATGGGTTCCGTACCAATGGTTATGCGTTAGACAGCGACGCCGCGCTTACGCGCTTTATATTTCGTCTCTATGCAGTTAAAGCAGTACGATTGCTCTGAAAAACAAGTTCAGATCTTCCAAAATATGTCAAAATAAAGAAAACATTTTTCTTAAAAAAATAAAAATTAAAAAAAAAAATTTAAAAAAAAAAATTTTTTTTAAAAAAAATTTTTTTCAAAAAAAAGTAATTTTTTGTCCAATTTATAGTTTCTCAAAAATCTTATTTTTTTGAAGTAAATTTTTTTCAATTTTTCAATTTTAATCGTTTTTAAAAAAAATAATAATTTTTGGTACGGGAAGTTCCAGCAGTTTGCCTTAAGGCACGATGCCCTAATTGCCTTAAGACAGAATTCCACTTACAGCTAGTTTGACATTGATTTTTTCACCGTGTGTTGACTTCTAAAACTTATTTTTTTCTCAGCATGATTATAAAATTTTATGTGATGAATGTTTTGCAATTCAAATCAAGACTCAAAACATATGCTAAAATTAGTTTCTAGTCATAGATTACTCAATTTGTCTTTGAGATTAATAAAAGTTTTTCTAAGTTACTTAATGCCAATTAAAACTAGATGGACTATAAAATTTAAGAAAGGGACTCTACTGACGAGCAAACTAACTCTGGTCTTTGATGAGAGGAAAGGGACTCTACTGACGAGCAAATTATATTTAAGAGTGATAGAAAAGGACTGTACTGACGAACAAACTGGATGTAGATAGACTTTAAAATCTATAGACCCTGACAAATAAATTGAATTGTAACAGGAAAGGACTCTATAGTACTTAGTATGTAAACTTTGAAAATTAAAGAAGGGTTCTACTGACGAGCAAACTTTCATTAGAATTCTATAAAAAAGGATTCTACTGACGAGCCAATTATATTTAAGGATGATAAAAAAGGACTCTACTGACGATCAAACCCAAATTAAAATAAAAAGAAATTTATGGACGAATAAAATGAAACAAAAAAATTTAAATAAACTAGAAATCTACACTAGACGAGCCTTTTGAAAAAGGTCTCTACTGGCGAGCAAACTAAATTTATAAAATAAAATAAAAAAGGGACTCTACTGACAAGCAAATTCAAAATAAAATGTGCACAAAAAAGAAATCTACTGACAAGCAAATTTATTCAAGAAATCGAAATAAAAAACAACTCCACTGACGAGCAAATTGAAACTCAGACTTTGAAATTGAATAAAGACTCTACTGACGAGCAAATTAATTTATTCAAGAAATCAAAATAAAAAGGGACCCTACTGACAAGCAAGTTGAAACTACGTTGTTTTATAATATTTCAGAAAGGACTCTACTGACGAGCAAACCGAAATATAAACCAAGTATAAACCACTTCCCGTACCGTAACGAAATGATCGAGGAATCTACTAAAGAAAACAACTTTACTGACGAGCAAATTGATTCTAGAACTTTGACGAAAAAGGACTCTACTAACGATAAAATTGAATCTAGAATTTTAACGAAAAAGGACTCTACTGACGAGCAAATGATAATTAATCATTAAAAGGGACTGACGAAAACGAATATGACAATTCAAATAGAAAAGAACTCTGCTGACAAGCAAACCCAATTTCAAATGAAAAGAAATTTAAGGACGAACAAAAGTAAAGAAAAAAATGAATGAAAAAGAAATCTACATTAGACGAGCAATTTGAAAAAAAAACTCTACTGACGAGCAAACTAAATCTATAAAATAAAATAATAAAGAGACTTTACTGACAAGCAAACTAAATCTATAAAATAAAATGAAAAAGGGACTCTACTGACGAGCAAACTGAATCTAAAAATTAAAATTACAAAAAAGAACTCTACTGATGAGCAAACTAAATCCAGAAATTAAAATAATAAAATTAGGACTCTACTGACGAGCAAACTAAATCTAGAAATTAAAATAATAAAAAAGAACTCTACTGTCAAGCAAATTGAATCTAGAATTTTAACGAAAAAGGACTCTACTGACGTAGTAAACTAAATCTAGAAAATAAGTTATGAAAAAGAAATCTACTAATGAGCAAACTGTATCTAGAATTTAAAATAATAAAAAAGGACTCTACTGACGATCAAATTGAATCTAGATTAAAATTGTAAAAAAACTGTACTGATGAAACTGAATTTGACAATTAAAATAGAAAAGAACTCTACTGACAAGTGAACTGAATCTTGATATCAGGATTATAAAAAAAGACTCTACTGACAAGCAAACCAAAAATAAAGTAAAAGGAAATTTATGGACGATCAAAATGAAAGAAAAAATTAAAAAAAAAATACAAATATAAATATACTCTATTGATGTGCAAACTAAATCTGTACTTTCAAATTAAAAAATTACTCTACTGAAATGAACTCTACTGACGAGCTAACCGAAAAATAAATAAAATACAATTCTATTTCACAAGTTTTATCTATAAAATCTTTTTCTCCATCAATTACATCGGAATTAAATTCCCGATACGTATACGTTACATATGTCAAACGCATTAGTCATAACCTCTAGTACCTGCCACGTAATTGTTACGTTAAAATTTAACATATGTTCTTAATCGTTTCTTTATTCACAGCAACAAAATGTCGATTATCGAATACTACAGGTAACCATATCCATATGAATAATATTCATTACAACCGCATCTGTCCTAAATATTCGAAAATTAAATCAGAATCCTTTTCCCTTCGCCCTCGAAATGTGCATATGTTACGGAAATAAAGTTCTCGGCTTCATCAGAAAAAAAGATATACATATAAACACCTGCTCACAGGTACAAATGCTAATTAATAAGGGCTGAGGACTAAGGGCAGGTTGAGGGTGTAAATATGCTAATTTTTGGTATCACACAAAAATATGTCGCTTTTTAATATCTATACAAGAGGGGTTGGTTTGGTCAAGGGTGATTTCAGACAGGTCTAGAAAATTGTGCCGTGCACTGAAAACGCTTATCATTATTTTAGAAACTAGTGGGGCGCATGGCATCGTGCCTTAAGGCAAATTGCTGGAACTTCCCGTACCAAAAATTATTTTTTTTTTGAAAAGATTAACATTTTTTAAAAAAATTTACTCTAAAAAAAATAGATTTTTGAGGAACTATATAAATTTTTGACAAAAACTTACTTTTTGTTGAAAAATTTATTTTGAAATATTTTGGAAATTCTGAACTTTTTTTCAAAGCAATCGTACTGCTTTAATGCATAGAGACTAAATATCGAAGCGCGTAAGCGCCGCGTCGCTGTCTAACGCATAAGCATTGGTACGGAACCCATAGGAATGTAAACAAAATGTATACTCATTGTTAAAATCTCTATAAAATATCTGATAATTTGATGTGCATATGTCTAATGTCTAATGATTATTGTTGACCGCCAAATGTTATTTTTTTTTACTTTTTTTACTAGATCTCCGAAACCGCTAGACCTAATTTCATAAAAATTTCATCAAATCTTCATCTTGATAATGCAAGTAAAATGTTTTTGAATTATTCAAATTGCTTCATCCCGATTCCCGAAATCGTCGACGAAAATTTGTATCTGAACACACACAAATGCACGCACACACACACACATACACACACATACATCAATTTTCTCTAAGGTATGCCAATATATTCAGAAACCTTTGAAACGTAAAGATATATAAAAATTTTCATTTTCGATTTTTGTGCGATTACTATAACTTACCCTACGTAATTATAAATAAATCAATTTATCATCTCGAGAACATTAACAATCGTCATTTCATTTCGAATCAAATTTCAAAAAAAAAAAAAATAGTTGCCAAATTTACACAAAATTGAAAAAGTGCTCCCGCATAGTCACAGTCTAAACGCATTTGCAAATAATTCTGTGCGACATTTTCACTTATACTGTGCTCAGCTTGGCGGCATTTTCACATTTTTCAATAATTTTCACAAAATTGGAAAAGTGCTCCAGTACACAAACAGTCTAAACGCACTTGGGTGAACATTTGTACCAGAGTGGCGCTTAGACTGTGCTTAGCTTGGGTGATTTTTTGGATTTTTAGTCCAAAATTACAAAAAAATTTTTTTGAAAAAAAATTAGAAACAAAAAATTTTTTTTTCCAAAATCAATTGTTTTGTTGAAAAAAGCAGAAAGTTCTTTGAATCATTTAAATCGGACGATTAGTTCTCTCAAAAACAGCCATTTTTTTTAAATTTAGCTCTGTAACTCCGAAACCTCTGGGCCTACTTTGCCAAAAACTAATCAGCACATCTCCCTATCAATAGCAATCGAATGTTTTTTTAAACCATTCAAATCGGTTGATCCGTTCTCTCAAAATTCGCTTTCTATTTTTTGCACTCTTTGCTCGATATCTCCGTAACGGCTGGACCTGCCTTTGCCAAAAACTAATCAGCACATCTCCTTATCAATAGGAATCGAATGTTTTTTAAACCATTCAAATCGGTTGATCCGTGCGCCCGAAAACGTGGACGAAAAAAAGCGGACATACAAAACACACACACACACACACACACACACACACACACACATCCATTTTTTCTGAAGTATGCCAAAATGTTCAGAAACCTTCAAAACGTCGAGAAATGTAAAAATTTTTGATTTCGATTTTTGGACGATTACTATAACTTACCCTACGGGAAGTTAAAAATTAAAAGGCGTGTACAAGTTTAGAGTATAAGCAAGTTTTTGTTTTGCTAAATTTGTATAAATTGTCTAGAAAAAAAAAAACTATTTTAGTCGAAAGACATTAGAATTTAAAAAAAAATATCGAAGGTTAAATATAATAACGTAGGATATTTTCTTTTTCTATTTTTTTTTTATTGCAGTTTAAATTGATTGGAAGTAGCAACCCACTTTTAGATTGCGATTTAATTTCTATATTCAGTTTGCTTGTCAGTAGAAAGTTGTGTAAAAAAAAAAATTATCGTAAAAAAAACAAAAGGAGAAATAATATTTTTCAAGATAGGGTCAAATTTTTAGGCGTAACATTCATATTCATTTTTAACTAGGTTCAGAAAATTGACTAATAAAGAATTCTATTGGCGATCTTTCCTCAAATTGAAAAACATAAAAATTTAAAAACGATATATATTTAATAAAAAGGACAAATATAGGGTTACAAAATTATGTTCAACATTTTAGGCCAATCCAATATGTATTTTCAATATGAGATAAAATATTTGATAAACAAAAAATATACAAAAAATTAAATGTTTAAAGTTTTATTTAATTCTTATTATTTGGGATAATTTGAGAAGAGTTCGACTGGCAAGAAAACTAAATTTTAAAAATATTGTTTCTGTAAAAATATCTTGATAATAAAAAGATCTGTACTGACGAGCAAATTGAATCCAGAACAAAAAATTTAAAAAAATGGACTCTACTGACGAGCAAACCGAATTTAGAAATTGAAACCATAAAAAACGACTCTACTGACGAGTAAATTTTTTTAATATAATTTAATTGTTTAAAATTATGTAAGTGAGTAAAATTGTACAAGTAGCGATTTCTGTTGCAATATATTTCAAAATGAAAAGGACTTTACTGACGAGCTAAATCCAAAACTAACTAATCGTGTATGGCATTGTGTCTTAAGGCAAATTGCTGGAACTTCCTGTACCGTAATAAAATATTCGAGGAGTATTAATTATCAAATAGATTACTTTATAAATACTGTAACATTGTTTAATATTTATAAGAATCATATAAACTGAATTCAAAGTTAAAATTATTTATTTGAAGCATATAAGTCAGCTTTAAAACTTAAGCTAAGAATCTTTAATAAAAAATTCTAATTGTTTTCGATATACAAAAAATATATTTTTTGAAAAAAAAATAAAAAAATAATCCCTAAGCAATTGTTTCATAAGATTTAGGTTAAAGCAAGTCTAGGTAATTCTGTAAAAAAACCTTAAAAAAAAAAAAAATGAATGCGAGTATTTGGTATCTAAAAACCAAAAACAAAATTTATTTAATAATAGCAAGGTATTTAGTAAAACAATGATTTGTAGAATATTTTTAGAAGGTAAATCCAAAGAAATTTGATAAAAACTACAATATAAATAAAAACAAGAGATTTGTAACATAATAGAATAGACAAAAAGAACTCGACTGATTAACAACTTGATTCTTGAGGAAAGAACTTTAATGATGGCACTATATAATATGATAGGCACTAGATTAATACTTTGGTTAAGAAAAGAACCCTACTGACGAGCAAACAAAATCTAGAGTTAGTTGAGGCAGAAAGACTGTACTAGTGAGCAAACTGATTCTAAACTTTGATGAAAAGAAAGGGAATCTACTAACGGGCAACCCAAATCTAGACTCTCGTATGAAAAAGGTCTCTACAGCCAAGATCTAGAAATTGAATCAGAAAATAAAACTCTACTGACGAGCAAACTGACTCTGGAAAGTAAAATTATTTCTCCACGGACTCCACGAACAACATAAATAGCAAAATATCTAATATTCTTAAAAACAAGTATCATATAGTTATTTATTATGAATTAATTTTATAAAACAATTGAATTCATAATTGAAATTTTTAGTGAGAGAGCTCATACCACAAGCAAAACTTCATTTTTGCTTTTCTTAATTTCGTCGCTAATTATTTTCCTCGAAGCGCGAGACAAAATTTAATATTCGTTAATATTTTTAATAACTTTTCCCAAATTAACTTTTCCGTCTCGCTGTTAATTTAATAACTTGATAACCGGCCCTGTCTCTGTCTTTTAGAGGGCCCGAAATGACGTCACCGTGATGGTTTTAATTAAAAAAATTATTTAACCGGAAAACATCCGGAAAGACTGAAGTGATAACCGGAAAAAAATGAGATGACGGAAGGTAGTGGAATTAATGTAGTTTTAAGAAAAAACTATATTAAGATTATTATAATTAATTTTTATATATTATTTTCTGTTGAAAAATTTAATAATTTTCATGTTGAAATGTGTGAAATTCAATCTCCAGGCAATACATCAATTAAAAACTTGTAGGAACTTATAACACTTCTATCGGTTCCATACCTTTCGACACATTGTTTTGTGTCATCTTCAGTGGACTATAGTTTGAATATTATTTTATATATTAATTTAATATAGAGGCAGGTTTATGTTAATTAAGCACTCAAAAACTATATTTAAAAACAAATCAACTTCATATTCATCATAACTTATTTCAAAAACGAACTGTACTAATGAAAGTTATCTTTTACGAATATTTAAAAATTTATGTGAAACAATTCAAGTTAAAATTATTTATTTAAATAGCACTAAATTAGTAAGTATTTACCTATTAGTAGGTTTAGTAGTATAAGAAAATTTTATAATAGAGACTACTGATAGACTCTACTGATAAGCAGTGAACTTTTATTTAGTCAAAAACTGGTTTTTGGAAAGAAAAAATTAAAATTTAATTTATTTTAAGTATTCAAAGACAAATTATTTTTTTGCCTAAATGAAAGATAATTGCCTACCTGAAGATATTTTTTTTCCTTTTCAATTTTTAGTTTCAGTTTGCTCGTCAGTAGAGTCTTCTTCTTCTTTTTTATCTATAAAGTCAGTTGAGTTTATTTTTATTACTATTTCCATATTCGCTTTGTTTGTCAGTACAGTCCTTTTTCATTATTTATAACTTTAGAATCAGTCTGTAGAGTCTTTCTATCTTATCTTAAAGTCTAGATTAAGTTTGCTTGTCAGTAGAGTCCTTTTTTCATATTTTTAGCTATGGATTGAAATTACTCGCCCGAAGAGTCCTTTTGCTCATCAGTAGAATCTTTTTATATTAATTTTTGTTATAGATTTACTTTTCTTGTTATTAGAGTCCCTTTTCATATTTTTAACTCTGGATTCATTTTGCTCGTCAGTAGAGTCTTTTTATCTCATTTTTAGCTCCAGATTTAGTTTGCTCGTTAGTAGAGTTTTTTTTTCATATTTCTAGCTTTAAATTTAGTTTGCTCATGAGTAGAGTTGTTTTCTCTTATTTTTAGCTTCTTTATATATTCTATATGGCTAATTTTTTCTTGTGTAAACTCACAAATTTATTAAAGAATAGTCGCATAAGAAGTTTTACTTCATTGAACATTTTTCAAACTTTCAGTTCAAAAATAAATTGAATTCAATAATTGTTATTACACAAATATCTTAAATATATTTTAATTAGATTGGCAATAAAACTATGCAAAAAAACATTTTAATTATATGAATTAATTAAAAAAAAAATACTTTACGCATACATAGTGTAACAAAATATTCTTAAACAAGTAATAATACCCATTTAAAAAGTTTTACTTTAAAAATTGTAACATATCAAATCACAATGTTTTGGTTCATCATACTTTGTTTTAATTAGACCCCAAAATCTCAGACTCTGAAAAACTTTCAGATTTTGGCTTTTGTATTTCATTCAAAAAATAATTAAAAAATAATGGCTTAGAAGTTTTACTTCCAAAATTTTTTTTGTTGACAATTTGATCAAAATATCTTTTCAATTCAATTATTATTGATCGAACTGAATATTTACAAATATCTTGAATAATTCATTTTTAACACTTTCCACTCGCGAAATCCGAGATTTATATGAATTTTGCTGCCGGGGCGGCGGTGGCATCCGAGTCGAAAGGGTTAATATAATGATTATTTTGAATTTTCATTTCACATCGCCCTTAGAAAGTTTTAAAAAAAATTTAAAAATATCGCCGTAAATAATATATCATTTTTGGCACTTTCAGTTCATCGTCACTTTGTTTGTTTTCTTTCAATTAGACCTCGAAATCCGCGACCCTTTTAAAAATTCAAACCCTTTTTAAAACTACCCCCGCCCTTTTAAACTATATATCCTGCACGCTCCGGATTAATAGGATATCTATACTTCCGAAAACTTTTCAAAAATCTACAATATAGAAACAACTGTATACTTTGTACTCTCTATTTATTTATTACCCGATTTTAAAACTGATAATAAATACATTTTTAAGGGCGACGTCGGCCTCCCCTATAAATAGACATATTTAAATTCGGAAGGACTTTTACATATACATATGCTCTCCGGGATTTTGGAATATTTGATAATTTATAGTATCATGAAAAAGGAGCAGGATGTAGGAGGATAAATTAAGTGCTGACAGTTTTATAGAGGACACGGAAGAGCACATGTTTTAAAAGGATATTACGTAACGAGTAACAATCGGTTTGGAGGAGATTTACGGCGACAGAGATTTTTTTAGGTGTTTATGTCCTTTATAAAGGATTTTACTGACGAGGAAATAAAATAGACAAATTATTTATATAAGTATTACTTCACAAAGGATTCTACTGACGAGCAAATTAAACAACAACCTAGAATATAATAAGGGACTCTACTGACGAGCAAATAAACAGCAATCTAGAAAAATAAAAGATTCTTTTCTGACAAGTAAATCAAATATCTAGAAATAAAATAATAAAAAAGGACTCTACTGACGAGTAAGTTCAACATCAACCCAGAACATACAATAGAACTCTACTGACAATCAAATTGAATATTTCGTTAGAAAATTGAAAATATATATTGACAAGCAAATTAAATAGCAATCTAGTTGCTAAAAAATTAGTACAATCCAGATGACAAAAATAGGACTGTACTGACGCAAATTAAAATTGTTCTTTGATGAGAAGAGAGGACTCTACTGACAAGCAAACTGAATCTGGACTTTAATAAATAAAGTAAGTCTACTGAAATTTGGAATTTAAAGTTATAGAAATATGACTCTACTGACGAGCAAGCTGAATATGGAACTACAAATATGGAAAAAGGACTCAACTGACAAACAACCTTAATCTAGAGTTAAAAAGTAGATAAAAGGACTTTACTGACCAGCAAATCAATTAGAAATTTAGAAGAAAAAAAGATGACTTTACTGATGAGCAATTTAATTTTTATAATAATAATAATAATAATAAATGGTGGTCTGCCCGAAGGCAGGTCCATGGTGTGAGAGCCACCACAACAAATGATTTCCTTGCCCTTTATCCCCCCCCCTTTATTTCACGTATTTTCCTTAATTTTTATACTAGATAATAAAAAACAGACGAAAACTATTAAACCATTCGATTTGTGAAAATGACTTCATAGATTTTATTCGGGATCAGTAGAGCCTATTTTAAATTACTAAATTTTAATTGTCTAAGTACACAAAGAAAAGCTCTGTGCGGATCAGAGATATGGACTCTAAGGAAATAAACACTTGATAAACAGCAAATTTTAAACTAAGCTCTCTAGCGATCAGAGACGTGGACTCTGAGAAAAGAAATTAGCAAAATTTGAACTAGAGAAATATATTTTAAAAATGCTCTGTACGAATTAGAGACATGGACTCTAATTAAAGAACTCAAATAGAGAGCAAACTTTGTCTCAAAATATTTATAAAATGCTCTTAATAGATCAGAGACATGGACTCTTAACAAAAAAAAGCTACTGATGAGCAAATAGATTTTGAACAAAACTCTATAAAAATTAGAGATATAGGCTATAAAAAAATAAGTTACAATTATTAGACTCTTACGAATTTGAAAAATTTTGTTTTTTTTTATATTAGGACTTTTAGACTTTTAGCTCTCTAGAGATCAGAGACGTGGACTCTAAGAAAAGTAACAAAATCTGAATTAGAGACAAATATTTTACATATCAGAGATATGGTCTCTAAGGAATTAAAGGTTAACTACAAAGCAAACTGAGTTTAAAATATTTGTAAAATACTCTGTTGAGACCAGAAGTATGGACTCTAACAAAAGAAAGCTACTGGCAAGCAAATAGTATATAGATGTTCAAGAATTACACTAAATAAACATTGAATAAATTTTAAATTTTAAGCTTAGCTTCTTAAGGATCAGAGACATAGACTCCAAGAAAAGGAACACTACTGACGACCAAATTGAGTGTCATGGGATACTCTTTGCTGATCATAAGAATGGACTCTACGAAAAGAAAAAGAAAGTTACTGTCTAATGTTTAGACTAAATAAATAATAATTCATAGGCTTAGCTCTTTGGGAATCAAAGACGTGGACTCCAAGAAAAGAACTCTACTGACAAATATAATAAATACTGAAAATTCATAAAAATATGTTATAGTGTGACGTCATTGCTTGAGTAGTTTTCCATAAATAAAAATATACATCATTGCTACATGATGTCATACTTACCAACTTTTATTAATAACTGGAAAACTTTTAAACCGATTTGGCTGCTTTAAGTTTAAAACATTTGATTTGTAAAAACGACTACTAACGCACCTAAGTAATGCTCTGTATGGATTAGAGGTATAGACTCTAAGGAAAGAACTCTACTGACGAGCAAACTAAATCTCTTGAAGTCTTATCTCTTTAAATAAAGTATATTTTTTTTATAACTCGATGTCATTTTTGAAGTAAAACATGACATTATTGCTGCATGATAGATAATACTTACCAACTTTCATTAATAAATCGAAAACTTTTGAACCGATTTGGCTGCTTTAAGTTTAAAACATTCGATTTGTGAAAATGACTACTAGTGCACTTAAATAATGCTCTGTATGGATCAGAGGTATGGAATCTAAGAACAGGACGCTACTGATGAGCAAACTAAATCTCTTGAAGTCTTTTCTCTTTTATTAAGGTATATTTTTTCTATAACCTGATGTCATTTGTGAAGTAAAACATGACATCATTGCTGCATGATATCATAATCATGATAATATTTACCAACTTTTATTAATGACTCGAAAACTATTTAACCGATTTGGCTGCTTTGAGTTTAAAACATTTGATTTGTGAAAATGACTACTAGTGCACTTAAATAATGCTCTGTATGGATCAGAGGTATGGAATCTAAGAACAGGACTCTACTGACGAGCAAACTAAATCTCTAGAAGTCTTTTCTCTTTTATTAAGGTATATTTTTTCTATCACCTGATGTCATTTTGAAGTAAAACATGACATCATTACTGCATGATGTCATAGACATGATAATATTTACCAACTTTTATTAATAACTCGAAAACTATTTAACCGATTTGGCTGCTTTGAGTTTAAAACATTTGATTTGTGAAAATGACTACTAGTGCACTTAAATAATGCTCTGTATGGATCAGAGGTATGGAATCTAAGAACAGGACTCTACTGACGAGCAAACTAAATCTCTAGAAGTCTTTTCTCTTTTATTAAGGTATATTTTTTCTATCACCTGATGTCATTTTGAAGTAAAACATGACATCATTACTGCATGATGTCATAGACATGATAATATTTACCAACTTTTATTAATAACTCGAAAACTATTTAACCGATTTGGCTGCTTTGAGTTTAAAACATTTGATTTGTGAAAATGACTACTAGTGCACTTAAATAATGCTCTGTATGGATCAGAGGTATGGAATCTAAGAACAGGACTCTACTGACGAGCAAACTAAATCTCTAGAAGTCTGTTCTTCTTTTTATTAAGGTATATTTTTTCTATCACCTGATGTCATTTTGAAGTAAAACATGACATCATTACTGCATGATGTCATAGACATGATAATATTTACCAACTTTTATTAATAACTCGAAAACTATTTAACCGATTTGGCTGCTTTGAGTTTAAAACATTTGATTTGTGAAAATGACTACTAGTGCACTTAAATAATGCTCTGTATGGATCAGAGGTATGGAATCTAAGAACAGGACTCTACTGACGAGCAAACTAAATCTCTAGAAGTCTTTTCTCTTTTATTAAGGTATATTTTTTCTATCACCTGATGTCATTTTGAAGTAAAACATGACATCATTACTGCATGATGTCATAGACATGATAATATTTACCAACTTTTATTAATAACTCGAAAACTTTTAAACCGATTTGGCTGCTTTGAGTTTAAAACATTCGATTTGTAAAAATGACTACTAGCGCACCCAAATAATGCTCTGTATGGATCAGAGGTATGGAATCTAAGAACAGGACGCTACTGACGAGCAAACTAAATCTCTAGAAGTCTTTTCTCTTTTATTAATGTATATTTTT
>NW_020538040.1:148546-153288 GCF_003426905.1 Ctenocephalides felis | reverse complement strand
AAATATGTAACAAAATACTTCGAACGTGAAGTTCGCGCGTTCCTTTGCCTTGAGATTTAAAATTCAAGTTTCAAATCCTTTTTTTTTAAATATTTAGATATATCATTAAAAGCTAATTATTTTATAGCTCATCAGAGCAAATTAAAAGAAAAAAGGACTCTACTGACGAGCAAACTTAATTTTGATCTAGAAGATAAAAAAGCAAGACTTAAATCAGTAAAATTCTCTTTAATATCAGCAAAGTCTTATTTTGCTAATTAATTTGCTCGTCAGTAAAGTTCTCCCTTTATCTTCTAGGTTGATTTTTAAATTCACAATACAGAAATATTCTTAAATCTGATTCTTGTTACCATTATTTAAATGTATTTTGTTTTTACTTGCAACTAATAATAATAAAATAATAAATATTTCGGGCTTTATCTTCTAGGTTGATTTTTAAATTCACAATACAGAAATATTCTTAAATCTGATTCTTGTTACCATTATTTAAATGTATTTTGTTTTTACTTGCAACTAATAATAATAAAATAATAAATATTTCGGGCTTTATCTTCTAGGTTGATTTTTAAATTCACAATACAGAAATATTCTTAAATCTGATTCTTGTTACCATTATTTAAATTATTTTGTTTTTTCTTGCAAATAATAATAATAAAATAATAAAATAAAAATAAAATAAAAATAATATAATGCTTCGACTACGAATTGAGATTTTCTTACGAAAAAGACATATTAAAGTGACTTGTTTATAGAGTTTTCGCATTGGTAGAATTTCTCTTTTATACAGTTAGTTTAGTTTATTTTGAATTTTATTTTACTTGTCGTTTTTTCTTTATTTTCTTGTCTGTTATTTTATATAATTTGACAGTACAAAATTACTGTACGTAAATATGAACAAAATACTTTGAATGTGAAGTTCGCGCGTTTGCTTTGCCTTGAGATTTAAAATTCAAATTTGAAACATGTTTTATAAAAGTACTGTCATACACGGGTATATATTAATATATATCATACCAATACCAATGAGCAAATTAAAACCAAAAAGGGATTCTACTGACAAACAAACTTAATTTTGATCTGAAAATTCAAAGAGGGAGCAAATTTTAATTCTGGTCTAGAAGAATCCAAAAAAAAAAACTCTACTGACGACCAAACATTATTTAAAAAGCAATAAAATTAATAAAGAACTCTACTGACGAGCAAACTTAATTTTGATCTAAAGGATACTAAAAGGGACTCTATTAACGAGCAAATTTTAATTTTTATTTAGAAGATTCTAAAAGGGACTCTACTGACGAGCAAATTTTGATTTTGACTTAGGAAATTAAAAAGAACTCTATTGACGAGCTAATTTAATTTTGATCTAAAAGATTCTAAAAATGTCCTTTTGTTCTCTGGTGAGTTGTTTTACAAAATTTGTATTATAAACAATCATGTGCTCAAAAAACACGATTCTTGATCAAAGCTTTAAATTACGTAACGTTTTATTTGGAGAGCTTCTTGAGTTAAATTAATGCAAGTATGATGATGAGATTTTAGTATATTATTCTTTGAACTTTATACTATGACGTCATAAAATAAAATTGATATTTTTTTTCAGAAAATTGAGATATCAAAACCTCTTTACGCAAAGTACATAAAAATCTTGAACAATATACGCTCTAAATTAGTAACGTCATTTTTGGAGATCTACTCAGGGTAAACTGATAATAGTATGATATATATATAATATATATATATATATATATATATATATATATATTCACTTTGTTATATATCGTTTAGTCCAAAACTTTTTTAAAAACTACTCCTGTTTGTCTCCTAAGTTAGAAAACGTGTAGTCATGTAGTATTCATTCGTACATTTATCCCGAACTTTTATAAATTTATACACATATACATATACATATATATATATATATATATATATATATATATATATATATACAAGTACATGTATGTCCTTTTATAAGGTTCGATAAAATAATCCCCGTGTTCACTTGAAGTGGTCACTTGTAAAACCTTTTTTCCACGCAAAAAGAATTTTCAAGTACTTTTCTCTCTCTCAAATATAAAATACGAAATACAAAATGTATTTCGTATTGTATTATTTTCTACTTTTGTGCTCATTCGACTGCACACGAATAATAATATGTATATAATAATAATATAAGTATGTATATATATATATATATATATATATACTAGCTGACCCGGCAAACGTTGTTTTGCTAAATAAGGTATATTCTAGACAATTTCTAGAGAATCAAGAGTCGTATAATTCAATCGGAGTCCGAATAACTGGAAAAATGTTATTCGACAAAAGGTCCATTTGATCGATACCAAATTTAGGTTCTGAATTTAAATAACATTCCGGAATAATCCGAAGTCCGGATAATCCGAAGTCCGGATAATCCGAAGTCCGGATAATCCGCAGTCCGGATAATCCGAAGTCCGGATAATCCGAAGTCCGGATAATCCGAAGTCCGGATAATCCGAAGTCCAGATAATCCGAAGTCCGGATAATCCGAAGTCCGGATAATCCGAAGTCCGGATAATCCGAAGTCCGGATAATCCGAAGTCCGGATAATCCGAAGTCCGGATAATCCGAAGTCCGGATAATCCGAAGTCCGGATAATCGGATGTCCGGATAATTGGATGTCCGGATAATCGGTTGTCCGGATAATCGGTTGTCCGGATAATCGGTTGTCCGGATAATCGGTTGTCCGGATAATCGGTTGTCCGGATAATCAGATGTCCGGATAATCGGATGTCCGGATAATCGGATGTCCGGATAATCGGATGTCCGGATAATCGGATGTCCGGATAATCGGACGTCCGGATAATCGGACGTCCGGATAATCGGACGTCCGGATAATCGGACGTCCGGATAATCGGATGTCCGGATAATCGAATGTCCGGATAATCAGATGTTTCCGGATAATCGGATGTCCGGATAATCGGTTGTCCGGATAATCGGTTGTCCGGATAATCGGATGTCCGGATAATCGGTTGTCCGGATAATCGGATGTCCGGATAATCGGATGTCCGGATAATCGGATGTCCGGATAATCGGATGTCCGGAAAATCGGATGTCCGGATAATCGGATGTCCGGATAATCGGATGTCCGGATAATCGGATGGCCGGATAATCGGATGTCCGGATAATCGGATGTCCGGATAATCGGATGTCCGGATAATCGGATGTCCGGATAATCGGTTGTCCGGATAATCGGTTGTCCGGATAATCGGTTGTCCGGATAATCGGATGTCCGGATAATCGGATGTCCGGATAATCGGATGTCCGGATAATCGGATGTCCGGATAATCGGATGTCCGGATAATCGGATGTCCGGATAATCGGATGTCCGGATAATCGGATGTCCGGATAATCGGATGTCCGGATAATCGGTTGTCCGGATAATCGGTTGTCCGGATAATCGGTTGTCCGGATAATCGGATGTCCGGATAATCGGATGTCCGGATAATCGGATGTCCGGATAATCGGATGTCCGGATAATCGGATGTCCGGATAATCGGATGTCCGGATAATCGATGTCCGGATAATCGGATGTCCGGATAATCGGATGTCCGGATAATCGGATGTCCGGATAATCGGTTGTCCGGATAATCGGTTGTCCGGATAATCTGTTGTCCGGATAATCGGTTGTCCGGATAATCGGTTGTCCGGATAATCGGATGTCCGGATAATCGGATGTCCGGATAATCGGATGTCCGGATAATCGGATGTCCGGATAATCGGATGTCCGGATAATCGGATGTCCGGATAATCGGATGCCCGGATAATCGGATGTCCGGATAATCGGATGTCCGGATAATCGGATGTCCGGATAATCGGTTGTCCGGATTATCGGATGTCCGGATATACGGATGTCCGGATATACGGATGTCCGGATAATCGGATGTCCGGATAATCGGATGTCCGGATAATCGGATGTCCGGATAATCGGATGTCCGGATAATCGGTTGTCCGGATAATCGGTTGTCCGGATAATCGGTTGTCCGGATAATCGGTTGTCCGGATAATCGGATGTCCGGATAATCGGATGTCCGGATAATCGGATGTCCGGATAATCGGTTGTCCGGATGATCGGTTGTCCGGATAATCGGTTGTCCGGATAATCGGTTGTCCGGATAATCGGATGTCCGGATAATCGGATGTCCGGATAATCGGATGTCCGGATAATCGGATGTCCGGATAATCGGATGTCCGGATAATCGGATGTCCGGATAATCGGATGTCCGGATAATCGGATGTCCGGATAATCGGATGTCCGGATAATCGGATGTCCGGATAATCGGATGTCCGGATAATCGGATGTCCGGATAATCGGATGTCCGGATAATCGGATGTCCGGATAATCGGATGTCCGGATAATCGGATGTCCGGATAATCGGATGTCCGGATAATCGGATGTCCGAATTCCGGATAATCCGAATTCCGGATAATCCGAATTCCGGATAATCCGAAGCCTATATATTTTTTTAACTTCCCGTAGGGCAAGTTATAGTAATCGCAAAAAAATCAAAAATGAAATTTTTTTTATATCTTTACGTTTCAAAGGTTTCTGAACATTTTGGCATACCTTAGAAAAAATGGATGTATGTGTGTGTGTGTATGTATGTGCGGATACAAATTTTCGTCGACGATTTCGGGAACACGAATCAACCGATTTGAATAATTCAGAAAACATTCGATTCGTATTGATAAGGAGACGTGCT
>NW_020538040.1:96046-143546 GCF_003426905.1 Ctenocephalides felis | reverse complement strand
TATAATTTTTATTACCAGCCCTCTCATTATTATATTAATTCGACACCTAATTAAAATGTCATCAGCCATTTACTACTTGAGCTTTTAAGTGATTTTTTTATTTTCAAAAACAGTGTCAAAGTTAAAACAGCAATTGACCTGATTTCAATTTTACATTTATAGACTCTACTGACGAGTCAATAGTCAATAAATTAAATTATTAAATAGATCAAGGACAAAGATGACATTATGGATTTGACTAATGGACATCAATTAGAATTTAAAATATCTATGACGAATACACTTTTTACAGGCCTATAATATTTTATACCTATTTATGAAACCAAAGTGATAAAAGAGCATTTTATTTTTTATGTCAATAAATTAAATTATTAAATAGATCAAGGACGAAATTGACATTAAGGATTTGACTAATGGACTAGTAATCAAACTTCAAATAGTTTTGATGACTAGATCACTTTTTATAGGCCTATAATATTTTAAAGGTTTTCTTTGAGTTAGTGTAGAGATTTATCTATTTTAAAATTTTGAGAAAGGAAAACAAAGAAATAAAACAAATTTTAAGATCATTATAAAAAAAACATGTCTGGTTTTTTTTTAATAAAGCTTTTGTAACCAAGAAATGTTGTTGTCAAAACAATTTGTTGTCAAAAAATGAAAAAAATTAGACTCTACTGACGGGCAAACTTAAATGGGATATAAGAATGAATTCTACTGACGAACAAATTAACTCGATTAAAAGAAACTGTATTGACGAGCACACCAAAAACAATATAAAAAGCAAACTCATTCGACACAAAAAGGGAATCTACTGACAAGTAAGTTTACTCAATTTTCAAAGGACTCTACTGGCAATCCAAGATCTCTGACGAGCTAACCAGAAATAATATGAAAAGAACTCTACTGACGAGGAAATTCACTTGATTTAAAAAGGAACTTTACTGACGATTCAACTAAAATAATAGAAAAAAGGACTCTACTGACGAGCAAACCACAAACAAGATAAAAGAGAAGTTCCTGAAAATAAATCTAGAATAAGATATAAAGGGACTCTACTGACAAGCATATTCACTCGACTTAAAAAAGAAAATCTACTGAAGATCCAACAAAAATAATAGTAATAAGGAACTCTACTAAGAAGGAAACTAAAATAATAATATAAAGAGGATCTACTGACAAGCAAACAGTAGAAAAGAACTCTACTGACGAGTAAACAGAAATGTTATAAAAAGAAACTCTACTGACGAGCAAACTAAACCAATATGAAAAAAATACTCTACTAACGAGCAAACTAAATAATTTTGCATAAACAAAGACTCTATTGACGACGAAATAAATTAGCAATCCAGAAGCTAAAAACAGAACTCTACTAACAAACAAATTCAATAGCAACCTGGAAGATTGAAAAAGGACTCTACTGACGTGCAAATTCACCTTGAAAATTTTAATTTGAAATTTTTAATAATGATTTCAAAATTTTCATAATCTTTTTGATAATTCTGCAGTTTTTTTTAATTTTCGAATTTCATTTTTGATTATTTCTAATTTTAGTCAAAATCAGTCATTTGTGTAGCTGACTAAATTTGGAAGCGCTTAAGCGCCGCGTCGCAGTTTTTAAAGAGACCCATAGAAATATAAACAAAATTTGGAACGGAAAGTACCAGCAATTTAATTAGAAATCTAGAAGCTAAAAACAAAACTCTACTAACAAACAAATTAAAAATTAATCTGTACAATTGAAAATGGACTCGATTGACGAGCAAATTCACCTTGAAAATTTTTATTTGAAATTTTTAATAATTTAAATACCAGCAATGTGCCTTAAGGCAAGATGCCACTAGTTTTTAATTAACATGTGGCTTTTCAATGCTTTTATTTTTACCACCATTGCACTTTTTTCTCATATCTATGAATATCTATAAATAAAAAATAGAATTTTGTGCATATTTTTTAAGATTATTTTTTTAATTATACATTTGACTCTATAAAGGTATCAACCTTTATTATCACTGTTAAGTTTTTCATTTTGATTCAACAAATATATTAACAAGCGTTATTAATATATGTTTAAAATAAAATAGTATTAGTGAAACTTTTTTGTAAATATCCCATAAAATCTTTTTTCAATTCTTTCAAATGTAGCCCTCGGTGCTCTCATCTTTACTATCATATCTTTATTTATATCATTTCAGTTTGCTCGTCAGTAGAGTCCTAGAGTCCATTTTTAAATTGAATGAATTCGCTCGTCAGTAGAGTCCCTTTTTTATCTTATTTTATATTTAACAATATTACCACCGTATAAATAGTTTTAAAATTTAACCATAGGTCTATAATATTTTACTTCAACTTTACCACTGTATAAAAAGTATTAATTTTCACCATAATATTTTACCATAATTTTATTACCATAATATTTTACTTTAAATCGATAAATAAATTAAAGAGAAAATTGATATTATAAATAAACTACAAATAGAACTTCTTAGAACCCATAGGCCTATAATATTTTACTTCAACCAAATTACAACTGTATAAATAGTTTTAATACCTGAACATAGGCCTATAATATTTTACAAATTGTTCAGGGACATTCAATTATTTTTAACTTCCCGTAGGGCAAGTTATAGTAATCGCAAAAGAATCAAAAATGAAAATTTTTATATATCTTTACGTTTCAGAGGTTTCTGAACATTTTGGCATACCTTAGAAAAAATGGATGTATGTGTGTGTGTGTGTGTATGTATGTGCGGATACAAATTTTCGTCGACGATTTCGGGAACACGGATCAACCGATTTGAATAATTCAAAAAACATTCGATTTGTATTGATAAGGAGACGTGCTGATTAGTTTTTGGCGAAGGCAGGTCTAGCCGTTCCGAAGATACGGGGCAAAAAGTGCCGAAAACAGTAACTCAGTTTTTAAGAGAACGGAGCGTCCGATTTGAATAATTCAAAAAACATTTTATTTGTATTGACTAAATAAAAAACTGTTCAAATTTTTGGAAAGGCAGGTCCAACGACTTTGGAGATATGGGGGAAAAAGTAAAAAAATGAGCCATTTGGCGGTCAAAAATGATCATTAGACATATGCACATCAAATTATCAGATATTTTATAGAGATTTTAACAATATGTATACAATTTGTTAACATTCCTATGGGTTCCGTACCAATGCTTATGCGTTAGACAGCGACGCGGAGCTTACGCGCTTTATATTTTGTTCAATATGCAGTTAAAGCCGTACGATTGCTTTGAAAAAAAAGTTCAGATCTTTCAAAATATGTCAAAATGAAGAAAACATTTTTTTTTTTCAAAAAAAAAAAAATTAAAAAAAAAATTATTTTTTTTTTAATTTTTTTTTTCAAAAGAAGTAATTTTTTGTCCAATTTATAGTTTTTCAAAAATCTTATTTTTTCGAAGTAAAATTTTTTCAAGAATGTTAATCGTTTTTAAAAAAATAATAATTTTTGGTACGGGAGGTTCCAGCAATTTGCCTTAAGGCACGATGCCCTAATTGCCTTAAGACAGAATTCCACTTACAGCTAGTTTATTTTTGTCAAATGTAGCCCTCGTTGCTTTCACCTTTACCATCATTGCCCTACTTTTCTTCCTTCGTTAAAGATTTGCATGTAAATCATTTAATAATCTCTTTGCCGAGAAATTTGGCGACAAATGATAATTGCACCGACTTGAGAAACTTCTACGACGAAAGGTATTTATATTATTTAATCATAGTCACCCCTAATGTGGCCCCTGAATGTGCAATTTTGAGTAATTCGAGTTCTGCGAAAGTTTCGCTAAATATTTCTGAATAGAAATTGTCAAATAAGATGTGCAGGGAAAGGATTATTAAGGTGTTATTAAGTCGAATTTAAAGGAATTTGTAAGAGCATTCGATAAATATGGAGGTAGATTTGCATAAAAGAACATTTTAGTTAAAATCAGCCCAGCAGTTTCTTCACAAATACGGCAACTTCTAGAAATTATAATAAAAATGATAATTTTGTCTTTTATCAATAAATTGGTTTAGTGTGAAATATTATAGGCATATAGTTTAA
The DNA here is from genome assembly GCF_003426905.1 of Ctenocephalides felis. NCBI lineage: Eukaryota > Metazoa > Arthropoda > Insecta > Siphonaptera > Pulicidae > Ctenocephalides > Ctenocephalides felis. Next base: position 139,489 of record NW_020538040.1, on the reverse strand, counting down.
TATTAAAACAGTTTATACGGTAGTAATGTGGTTTTTGAATAAAAATTAAGATTAATAAAGCGACTCTACTGACGACCAAACTGAAATGATATAAAGAAAACTGTACTGACAAGCGAACTGAAAAAAAATGAAAAGGGACTCTACTGACGAGCAAACTAAAATGAGATAAAAAAAGAACTCTACATTCAAGCAAACTGAAAAAAAAAATGTAACTGACGGCCAAACTAAAATAGTATAAAAATCGACTCTACTGACAAGCATTATGATAAAAAGGGACTTTACTGACGAGCAAACTGAAATAAGATTAAAGAGGACCTTACATACGAGCGAACTAAATTAATATAAAATAGGACTCTACTGACGAGCAAACTAAAATGAGATAAAAAGCAACTCTACTGACCAAAAAACTCTAGAATAAGATAAAAAAGGACTGTATTGACGAGCAAAATAAAATTGCATACAAAGAGGACTCTACTGACAAGCAAATTTACTATTTAAAAACGAACTCTACTGACGAAAAAATTGATTCAATTTAAAAAGGGACTTCACTGACGAGCAAACTTACTTAGTAAAAAATGACTCTACTGACAAACAAATTGAAATAGGATAAAAAAGGGATTCTACTGTCGAGCAAACTAGGTTAAGAAAAAAACTTAAAATCTACTGACAAGAAAATTGATTTGATTTAAAAATGAATTCTACTGATAAGCAAACTGGAACAATATAAAAATCGACTCTACTGAGGAGCAAATTTACTACAGTGGAATCCGCTTAATATGACATCGAAGGGACGCCGGAATCTCGTCATACTAGCCGGTCGTCATACAAAGCATACTGAAGAAAAACTTTTTAATATGAAAATATGTTACATGTTTCAGTAAATTAAAAGAAAAGCCTATACATACATTTTAATTAAAAATAAATATGACACATATTAAAATTTAATATAAAAGGGTGGGGCACAAAGGTCCAATTTGACTTTCAGTAATTATACTGTCTAAACACTCTAAACCCAATGAACAACCTTGCAACACATAACACACATCAAACAAGCATCTATCGAACTATGTTAAAATTTTACATAGTTCCTAATAATATAAATAATATCTTTTTTAATATTTTTTCAAAATTTGATATCTGTCTCATTTTACCTCACATACGGGGTAAAGTGGGACAACCAGGGGGCAAACAGATGCAATTTCTTCTAATAAATTTTAAAGGGATTTTACGCTACATTATTGAACCGATGCAAAATATTAATTCTGTGGGTACATTTGTTACAAAGACAACACAGTATATTACAGTGATTGCTGCTATTGGTCAGAAATATTCATCAGACGAGCCGGAATAACAATTTATTTAATTAATCTCTTGTAAAATTGCTTTTTTTAAACTTTACTATTTTATTGCTTACACCTTTGTCAAAGTAAAGGTTCTGCTGGTCCTTTTTATCCCACTCATATTGGTCGGATATATTGACGTCGCTTACATTGATATGTCGCTTATAATGACCCATTTTTGCACAAAAAAATTTGTCCAATTATAATGACCGACATGATTTTACATGATCTTCTGATAGCAAAGTCATAAGAATAAAGATGATGGCTGGTTATGAATTTATACATTTTTTGCCCTCTACTTTATCAAATATTTTTGTTAAAAAAAATCTAATTTTATTTGTTTGCGAGATATCAGTGGTGGACCATTAATTATTGGTCTACCCTACTTATTAACAGTAATTTTTGATTGATTTCTTTACATAATTTTATTGTAAAAGTAGTCCCTGGTGCTATTGTGCACAAAATACATAGCAATTGCTTTCGTAGACTTGGCCACATCATGTAAAATCATGTCGGCCATTATAATTGGACATATTTTTTTGCAAAAATGGGTCATTATAAGCGACATGTCAAAGTAAGCGACGTCAATATATCCGACTAGACGACTATTTTTTTAAGGAATTTTGTATGGAAACCAAACTTCCTAGTGCAAGTACGTCATAATAAACGGTTGTCAATATATCCGGCGTCATACTAATCGGATTCTACTGTATTTAACAAGGGACTCGACTAACGAGCATCTGAAAATCAAACTGAAATGAAAAAGGTGATGAAAAAGTACTCTACTGACGAACAAACTGCAAAAATAACAAAAATGAACTCTACCGACCGGTTAATCAAATTAATTTAAAAAGAGACTCTGTTGACAAGCAAACTTTAACAGAATGAAAAGGGACTCTACTAACAAGCAAAATGAAATTAGAAAATTTCAGAGTTTTGTGAGGTAAAATATTATAGGCCTATGATTTAATCTTAGTTATTCATTTTTGTTCTAACAAAGTGGTAATAGAGTTGAAATAAAATATTATAGGCATGTGAAAAGTGATGTGAAACATTATAGACATATGAAAGTTGTGGTAAAATATTACATGCTCATGATTCACAAGAAATATTGTTTGTGCTTCAAACAGATTTGGAATAAAATATTGTAGGCTTGTGAAAATTGGGGTAAAACATTATAGGCCTATGAAAGGTATTGAAAAATACTATACTCATGGTATACTATAAAAAATATTTATACCTGTGGAATTAATTGTATATAAATGATAATAGATAGCGCTGGCAGTCAAATATGAGATAATTAAAAACAATATTAGGTCACAAAACTTAAAAAAAATGATAATAAAAAATAAAATTCTCGATCCGAATCAATATAATAATAATTATTATATTACATTTTTCTGGGTTATATTTCTGTTCTCATGTTACTTTGACCCCAAAAGGGAACCCTTAGTGGTTAACAAAAAGCAGTTTCGGAAACAAGTTGTAAAATTTATACTTTTTATAAAAGTCAAATACAAGTTTGGTATGTACATAATGTACTTACCAACATATTATTACAAATAAAATGTACTGTACATTTTATATGTAGTAATATGTTTGTTTATTTATAATATTTTTTATATTTTATTACCCAAAAATAAATATAAAACTAACGTATTATTGTAAGTGGGAATATTACATTATTTAATTTCCCAAGAAAACGTCTCTCAGGCGTTTCAAGTCATTCTGAGTCGTTTGCTAAAAAATATTATACTAATTTTGTTATGAGCATATTATTGTCATTTTTTTTTAAACTCAGTTTTATTTAGCAATCAGAAACACATAAAGATATCGTCATATTTAAAAAACAAATCTACTAAAACATAATTAGGAAATTTACTGGCGAGCAAACTAAATTTTCAAGTGGCTAACAGATGAACTCTACTGACGAGCAAACTAAATGACTAATTCAGATCGAATTTAATGAACTGTAATGAAAAAAAAGTATTAGTAAATCTTTACTAAACATCGTGAACCGATTTTACAAGTGCTACTTGTAATATTTATCATGCTATTTGTTTTTAAATTCAAAAAATTTAAGGCTTCTTATAAGCTATTAGTTAGGTATTATATGGTAGTGTTTCAAAATTTCTCAAAATTCATTAATCTGCAATATTCATTACTCGGTATACTTATAAATAACTTATCAACTAGTTGAAAATGGTAATTTGTGAAAACTTTCCGAAACGTGTAATAATTGTCAAAACCAACCGAAATTGATTGATTTAGATATTTAGATATGTTTATTTTGAAAACTAATTGGTATTGAACTTCGACAATTGGACAATCGATTTAATCAATAAAAAATAAATTAATTCCGAGTGGATTTATTACACAAACAAACGAACACCTGAACTCGGAGTATTTTCTAAAAAAAAATTTTCAAAAATCAATAATTTGTATAATTGAGCCAGTTTTTTGTAGGACTTTAATTGTTTAGTATGTTCATTAAGACCAAGTAATCTATCGTTATACCAAGTTAATAGTCTAATTTCAATTTTAACAAAAGTAAAAAAAAAACTAGTGGTGTATGGTATCGTGCCTTAAGGCAAATTTCTGGAACTTCCAGTACTCTAATGAAATATTCGAGAAATTTTAAACGTTTTCAAATATATTATTACAAATGGTATTTTTACTATCTTGTTATATCTGAGCAAATCAAATGTAAATCATAAATCATAAATCATTTATCTCCAGAACATTAACAATCGTCATTTCATTTCGAATTCAATTTCAAAAATAATTAATATTTGCCTAATTTACACAAAATTGAAAAAGTGCTCCTGTATAGTCACAGTCTAAACGCATTTGCAATTATTTCTGTGCGACATTTTCACTTTAGATTGTGCTTAGCCTGGGTCATTTTTTTAATTTTTAATCCAAAATTACAAAAATATTTTGGATTTTTGGACGAACTGAATGTTTTTTGGATCATACAAATCGGATGATCCAAAATCGGATCGGATGATCGGATTCTCTCAAAATCTCGGTTTGTATTTTCTGCACTCTTTGCTCCATATCTCCGTTACGGCTGGACCTACCTTTGCCAAAAACTAATCAGCACATCTCTTTATCACACACACACACACACACATCCATTGAGTTTCTGATGCATGCCCCTTAAAAATGTTCAGAAACCTTCAAAACGTCGAGAAATGCAAAAATGTTCATTTCCGATTTTTGGCCTATTACTATAACTACCCTACGGGAAGTAAAAAACTATTCATTTTCTCAAACTTTGATGAATTTTTAAAAATAAACTACTTGACGTAAGGCATTAATATTTCAGTAACTTCTATAAGACCATAATATATATATACATATCGCCAAAAAAAAGTTTCATAAAAATTTTTGATTTTTTAACTTCCCGAAGGAGAAGTTTATTTTTATTAAAAAATTCGATTCGCTAATTTTATGTTTTCTCGAAGTTCTCGACGTTTCGTCGATGAAAAATCGTATTTGTTTACACAGACATATATTATGTTAATCTAATCAAACTGAAATAAAAGGGACTTTATTGACGACCAATTGGAAATGGTTAAGGACTCTACTGACAAGCAATTCAAAGTGATTCTACTGAAGAGTCTGTGAAATGTTTTTTTTTGTTCCGAATATGTTGAACCGTGCTCCCGAATTCATCGACGAAAACTTGTATCCGTACACACCTACAAGTGTGCCACTTAATAATCATATATTATGTTAATCTAATATGTAATTGATCTCTACCATGGAAAGGATTCGAGACTCCAAAAAAATTAGCCACGTTATGTAAACGCAAATATTCAAATAAATAATCGCCGAAACATGGAAATAAATCGAGACTAAGTATAGAGTGAGACAGTACTGTGCGACACGAGTTGTACAATTTATATGTTTTTGAAATATTCACCGAATGCCACTTACACCTTATTAATCGCTATACTAGTTTCCAAATCAAAATTTCCACGCAAGCACTATAGAGAATGTCTGTGTAAATTTCAATTTTGTTTAGAAACAAGTATAGTAAGCAAAGTTGTTCTATACTATACCAAATTTCATAATGAGATTTCATCAGATGTACTATGCAAGATATCTGAAAGAATAAAGTATTTGTATGGAAATTAGTATAGTATATAAACACTTTTTAAATTGGGTTAGAGTTAGGTAGGCTGAAATAAAAAAGTAACTCTACTGACGAGCAAATTTAGAACTTTGATTTTAGAAGTGACTCTACTGACAAGCAAACTAAAAATAGAGGAAAAGAGAGTCTGCTTTCAGAAGGGACTCTACTGACGAGCAAATTAAAAATAATACAAAAAGGGACTCTACTGACAAGCAAACAGAAATAATATATAAAAAAAGACTCTTCTGACAAGCAAATTAAAAATTATACAAAAATAACTCTACAAATGAGTAAATTAACACAAAAAGAAACTTTAATAAAGAACAAACAAAAATTATATTAAAAGGGACTCTACTGACGAGAAAACTTTTACAAGAGTTTCTTGCTGATATTTTTGCATTTTGTTTGTCAGTAGAGCCCCTTTTAATATAATTTTACTTTGTTCTTTATTAAAGTTTCCTTGTGTTTTAATTTGCTCATTAGTAGAGTCATTTTGTATTATTTTTAATTTGCTTGTCAGTAGAGTCCCTTTTTATATATTATTTTTAATTTGCTCGTCACTAGAGTCTCTTTTTTCAATTGAATATAAAAGGAACTATACTGCCGAGCAAACTGAAATAAAATGAAAAAAGACTGTACTGACGAGCGATTTTAAAAATCATTTAACAAGTTGTCATATTAGAAAATAAAGGAACTATACAGCCGAGCAAACTATAAATAACAGAATAAAGGACTCTACTTACTAGCAAACTAAAATAATATAAAAAGTGACTCTACTGATAAACAAACTTAAATAAAAAGGATTTCTACTGACCCCAGAAAAATTAAATAAAAGCTGAAAAAGACTCTTCTGATGAGCGAACTCACATAATATAAAATGTGACTCTACTGACGATCTAACTGAAACAAAAATAAAAAAAGACTACTGTCGAGCATTAAATTAAAAATAGTAAAAAGGGACTCTACTGATGATCAAATTAAAAATTATTATAAAACGAGATTTTACTAACAAGCAAACTAAAAAATAGTAAAAAGGAACTCTACTGACCAACAAAAAATTAAAAATTGGAAAAGTATTCTAGATCAATTATTAAAGGGTTATTCTCGTGAATTCTCTCGGGAATTCTCTTCTTGCATTATTTTTAATTTGGTCGTCAGTAGAGTCCCTTTTTATATTATTTTTAATATGCTCGTGAGCAAAGTCCCTTTTTCAATCGAATAAAAAAGGAACTATGTTGTCGAGCAAACTGAAAAAAGTACGAAAAGGAACTCTACTGACGAGCGAGTTTCAAAATCATTCAACAAAATACCATATTAGAAAATAAAAGAACTCTACTGACGAGCAAACTAACATAAAAAAAAACTCCACAAGCTTTCACTTTCATAATCTATTTTATTCACAAAACTGCAGTTTGCACATGCTACACACCAAAAGGGCTTACATGTAATCCTATGCAAATATAATATATACAAATATATATATATATATATATATATATATATATATACATATTTCTGCATACCCATCCTCTCTAGTAATAAAGTTAACAATTTACTACCAATTTACGTCAAAAAAACGTCGAACCCTTAATTCTAACTAAAGGGAAAGGGTCGTCGGTAACAAATCCCACACAATACCCACCCAAAGAGTCACCATCACCGCCATTCATACAAAGCGAATGGCTTTACATAGAAACCAACCCCTTCATCCCTTCATCCCTTCATATTCGACAGTCGGCAAACATATTTTGATTTTATTTATTTGCGTTGATATTTTGAGAAAAGGGATGGAGAATAGGTTAGAGGGATGGTGAGAGGGATTTAATAAAAGGGATCAGAAAATATGTACGTAGGAATTTTTAACCTATTGGCAAGTTGTATGGGTTGCATTTTTGTAGTTAGTGACAAATATATTTGTTACACAAAGGGCACACCTATTTTATTCAAAATGTTAGTATATAGTTATTCTCATATGGCAACACTAAAGAAATGATATTAATTAGTTGAAAATATTTTACTTGTACTCTTGCGTTGCTTTAAAATAAAATAAGCGTGTAGTCGGGAAAAGGGACTCTCTGACGAGTAAATTATGAAAATATCAAAAAAGGACTCTACTGTTGAACAAATTTGAATTTATATAAGGGACCCTACTGACAAGCAAATTATAAAAATGCAAAAAGGGACTCTACTGACGAGCAAACTAAATTAAGATGAAAAAGGGATTCCATTGACGACATAAACAAAATAAGACATAAAAGGACTCTACAGAATAACAAAATCACTATATTTAAAAAGGCACTCTACTGACCAGCAAACTCGCTCAATATAAAAAGGGACTCTACTGACGAGCAAATTATAAAAATGTAAAAAGAGACTTTACTTCAAGCAAACTTGAATTGATATAAAAAGGGACTCTACTGATGAGCAAATTTGAATTGGTATAAAAAGGAACTCTACTGATGAGCAAATTATAAAAATACGAAAAGGGACTATGCTGACGAACAAATTAATTTTTATATAAAAAGGGACTCTACTGACGAGCAAACTGAAATAAGAAGAAATTCAACTGACCAGAAAAATTAAATAAAAGCAGAAAAAGGCTCTACTGACGAGCGAACTCAAATTATAAAAAAGGTGACTCTACTGACGAACAAACTAAAATAGAAGAAAAAAGGGGCTCTACTGATTATCAAACTAAAAAATCTTATAAAAAGAGACTTTACTAAGAAACAAACTAAATATAGTAAAAAGAAACTCTACTGACGAGCAAATAAAAAATAAATAGTAAAAAGGGACTCTACTGACGAGCAAACTTGAATTAATATAGAAAGGGACTCCACTGACGAGCAACTTATAGAAATACGAAAAGGGACTCTACTGACGAGCACATTTGAATTGAAATACAAAAAGGGATTTTACTAACGAACAAATTTTAAAAATACGAAAAGGGACTCTACTGACAAGCAAACTACAAAAATATAAAAAGAGGCTCTACTGACAAACAAATTAGAATTGATATAAAAAGGACTCTACCGACGAGCAAATTATAATAAATACGAAGAAGGACTATACTGACAAGCTAATTTAAAAAACATCTCTACTGACAAGCACATCGATGTCTGTTCCTTTTTTTGAATAAAAAAGGACTTCACTAACAAGCAAATTAAATGTCTGATTAAAAAATTTAAAAAAGAAACTCTACTGACGAGCAAACTATGTCAATAAAAATAAAATAAATGGGATTCTCATGACATATAAATGAAATATTTTATTAAAAAATTAAAAAGGGACTCTACTAACAAGCAAATTGAAATTTCGTTAGTTTAAAGTTTCGTTAGTCTAAAGATAAAGTTAAAGTTTAAAGTTAGTTTGAAGTTAGTTAGTTTAAAGTTAAAGTTAAAGTTTAAAGTTAGTTTAAAGTTAGTTTAAAGTTTCGTTAGTTTTTCGTTAATTTAAAAATGTGACTTACTGCAAGCAAGTAAAACATAAAAAATAACCTACCGATAAGCCGACTGGATAAAGTTTTCTATAATGCAATTTATCAATTATTTTGTCAAATGGGAAGCCTCAGTTTACTTATCAGTAGTTTTATCAGTTTCTTCTGCAATTTTCTCGTCAGTAGAGTTCCTTTTCGTAAAGGCAATCAAATCTAGTATTTTACCAATTGCTATAGATATTTGGATCAGTTTTCTTCGACATTCATCACCTTGAAGGCGTGAAACTAATACTTTACCTATACAATGTTTACAATTACCTACGTTTCGTGTCCTCATTCCATCCTTCACTCAATAATACGACGTCACCGGCGAAACAAAGAGCTTTTAACAAACAAACAACCATTTTCAATGCAATTATTATTCCTGCACCGGAATTACCTTTTCCGGGAGAGCTTTGAAAACACATTATTTTGATATATTCGGTGAGCTTTTAATAGAAAGCATGTAGAAAGCTCTTTCTCTTCGTTCATATTACTTATTACTACGGGGACAAATTCAATTTTAAAATCACTTTTGGCAAATACGTTGTTGCGATACGGGTAATTTTATTATTACGATGAAAACAATGTTGAGGGATGATTACAATTATTTTGAACATGGGAACAATGTTCGAGTGCTTACTCACCTAAATTTCTGTATTTTTTCAAAATAAAATGTAAAATTTAACTCAAAGGAAAGAAATAATTAAAGGCAATTACCATTTACATTTAGTGCTGTTTTTAACTTTGTAAAATTTTACCAAAAAATGCTTGAGGCATACACCTTTGATCTAGTGTCAATTCTTAATAATTAAATCCTTAGTTTGCTCTAATAATTTGGGAAAAAATGACTATAACAATGAGTTTCCCCATTTTTAAAGTCTTATTTCAGTTTGTTTGTCAGTAGAGTCCTTTTTATACTAATTTATTTAGCTTGTCAGTAGAGTCCTTTTTTATGTCATTCTAGTTTGATCGTCAGTAGAGTCCTATTTTAATTTGGTCAGGAGAGTTCCTTTCTTATCTCATTTTAATTTGCTCATCAGTAACAAGAGTTAGAGTTTTTTTCATATCTTTTTCTATTAGCTTGACAGTATGATTATTTATTTTAGTTTGATCGGTAAAAGAGTTTCTTTTTACGATTATTTCATATTAAATATCAATAAGTAACTCTACTAACGACCAAACTGAAAAAAACAAACAACAAGAAGGATTTCTACTGACAAGCAAATTGCAGAAAAAATATAAAAAGAAACTCCACTGACGAACTAATTGAAAACAAAAGATAAAAAAAGGAACTTCACTGACGAGCAAATTAGGTAATGAATTAGAAAACAAAGTAAGGACTCTACTGATGGGTAAACTGATAAAAAGAACTAAAAGGAACTCTACTGACGAGCAAACTGCAAAATAGAACTAAAAGTAACTCTACTAAGAAGCAAATAAATTATCGACTTAGGAGACGAAAAAAAGGGCTCTACTGACAAGAAAACTAAAAAAACAGAAGGGATCTTTACTGATGAGCCAATTAAATAACGACTCAGAAAACAAAGATGGGACTCTACTGATGAGAAAATTAAATTAATAGCAATATAACTAGCAAATTGAATAAGACGAGTGAATTAAATAATTCAGTAGAAGACAGAAAAAGGACTCTACTGATAAGCAAACTGCCAAAAGAACAAAAAGGAACTCTACTTGCAAGCAAATTGAAAGAATGAATCATTATGTTAAACAACGCCAAAACAAATATTGTTTTTGCAACTTTACTTATCATGTAATTGTGTTTGAAGAACTTCATGTGATTAAAATTAACATACATTCATTGACTGCTTGTATTTGTACTATTTTGCTGGCGTTACAGTCTCATTTTTTGAGCAGCTGTATTATCTATTTTGTATATAAAAATATTTTCCGTTTTCATAACCTCAAAAATATATAGTAACCATAAAATATAAATTATTTCAATAACCTGACGTTTCTTGGAGAGAGATGATTAGTTTTTGGCAAAGGCAGGTTCAGCCATTTCAGAGATACCGAGCTAAATGTGCAGAAATGGCAGTTTCTGAAAGTTCTAAGCATCTGATTTGAATAATTCCAAAAACTTTCTGCTTGTGTTGACGAAACGATTGTTTATGCAAAAAGCAAAAAAAAATATTTCAAAATTAAAAAAAAATATTTTTATTCCACAATTTTTTTTATATCGATAATAATTCGGATTTTATTTTAATTCTAGCTAAAATTTGATAGCTCACTTATGTTATAGTTGAATTAAATAATCTTCACTTTGCAATTCAGTTTATATGATTTTTAGAAATAAGAGATAAGGTTCTTCATTCTCCCTTTGATAAAGTTTTGATCATTTATTTATTATGTAAACATATATAAACGTCGTCTAAATTATCTCTCATAATTCGTCTATAAAATACAAATAATGAAAGTTACAGTATTTGTAATAATATATGTGAAAACGTTTAAAATTTCTCGAATATTTCATTACGGTGCGATGAGTTCCAGCAATTTGACTTAAGGCACGATGCCATACACCACTAGTTTTATATTTTGTTTGACTATCAGTAGAGTCCCTTTAGGTTGTACAATGGTTGTACATATGTAGTAAAATATAAGAAATACTCGAAGGACTTGAACTTTTAAAAAAGTGGCTTAAGCGGGAAGAAAAATATACATGAAAGTAGAAGTTTGAGTAATAAAATGTGAATAAACGAGTAGTATATCAAATGTAGTAATTTCAAACCATGTACCTGCCTACAGACATTAGGTTGAGATTCTAAATGTGAATGCAAGCGATTTGATGATTGAAGAAATAAATATTCTCATAGAAATCTTTTATTTTTCTCGATAATTAATATATGAATTCAATAATTAGAAAATAAAAGAGGACTTGTGGCGTCACTTAGTGAAGGAGCGTTGCCGACAATCATAGAATCTCACACTAGAGAATAAATGTCATATATCATTGTGTCTCATTTCATAAGAATCTTTTATCTTTCGCAATTTGCGCAGAAATTGCACATACTGGTAATTGCACCCTGAATTTTCACCCTTAACTCTTAATCTCTCTTATTAAGGCTTACGGAATTCCAATCACAGGCGCGATATGAGATTTGCGAAAATTCCACGAGAATTTCATTCCATGTGAGATATCTTACAAGTGCGAGATAAATAAAATAGGGGATGAATAGGGTGTCGAAACGTCTAATTAGTAGTAATAAAAATCTTATGTGGACATTCTTTTGGATACAATGTATCTGTAGATGGGTATTGTGTTATCTGGTATGGAATTTTATTAGAGAACATTGTTGGTATAGATTCTTAAGAAAATGAATAGTATACCTGAAACATAGTAAAAAGTCTCAAATATTTTATTAAAATTATCTAAAACAATATTTTGCACTTTATTTGACTATTTCTGTGCAGAGGGTCAAACAAGCCTTAAGAAGTTTTACTTCAAATATAGGCATGTTGGGTATCAAATGAAAGGTCTTATTCAGCATTATCCAAATATTGTAGTGACAGGTTTGAAAAAGTAATAGGATTCCATAAAAATTATATAACCAATTTTTTATGTTCTTTGCAATTTTAAGGAACACTAAGTTGCTGTAGAGTTTGCAGTATTGTGGATAATTGAATTTAGGACAAATTTGCCAAATATTATATTTATTTTAGACGAATGGTTCATAAGATATAAGCCAGATAGTGAAAAGTAAAAAAGTAAACCAGTGGGTTGCAGATCTCGTGATTAAACATGAGCCAAAAAGTTTTGCTTCAAATGTGGGCATCTTGGGTATCAAATGAAAGGTCTCATTGAGCATCATCTAAATATTCCAGTGGCATGCTCAAAATATTGATAGGTTTCCGTACTAAGTATTTATCCAATTTTTGATGTTTATGTTCTGCAATTTTAAAGTACACTAGTTGCTGTAGAGTTTGCTGCATTAAAACAAATTATAGAGCAGCAAATTTTGTATAAATTTGCTGAATATTTCAACTATTTTAGACCAACGGTTCATAAGTTACAAGCAATATAGTGCCAAGTAAACCAATGGGTTGCAGATTTCGCGATTAAACATGAGCCAAAAAGTTTTGCTTCAAATATGGGCATGTTGGGTATCAAATAAAAAAGGGCTCATCGAGCATTATCTAAATATACCAGTGACAGACTCAAAATATTAATAGAATTCCGTACAAATTCTATATCTAATTTTTGATGTTTTATTTTGCAATTTTAAAGTACACTAAGTTTGCTGATTTAACACAAATTATAGAGCATTCAATTTTGTACAAATTTGCTGAATATTACATTCAATTTGAACAAACGGTTCAAAAGTTACAAGCGATATAGTGAAAAGAAAACCAATGGGTTGCAGATTTTGCGATTAAACATGAGCCAACAAGTTTTACTTCAAATATGGTCATGTTGGGTATCAAATGGAAGTTCTCGACAAGCACTATACATATATATATATATATATATATATATATATATATGATGCCTATTTGCTCGTCAGTGGAGGAGTCCCATTTTAACTTATCTTCCTAAATAATTTGAGAATAATAATTTCCAAATTTGCTCGTTAGTAGAGTTCTTTTTTTTTCTTATGAAAGCTTTAAATTTTTTTGTTGAAAATTTTTGAAAAGTTTTGCTTAGACTTGACTATTAACAAACCTGATGTATTTTTTTAGTTTTTACAATAATTTGTTCATAATTTATTCAAATACATATAAATTATTATATATTATTCAAAATGTTATTAGATTTCCTAAAATTAGTGTAGATACGATTTAATAGCTTTTGGAACAAAATATATACAAAAAAGACTTCAAATTTGGATTTTCAAAATACCATCTTGCTTATAGATTTAACTAGTACAAACCTGATGCATTTTTTTGAGTTTTTGCAATAATTTCTTTTTAACTTATTTAAATGCATATGAATTATTATATATTACTAGAAAGCTTAATAAATTTACTAAAATTATTTGTATACAAGTTATTAACTTTTGTAACAAAAATTTATGCAAAAAATACCTCAACTTCGGATTTACAAAACACCATCTTGCTTAGATTTCACTATTACAAACCTTATGCATTTTTTTTTAGATTTTGCAATAATTTGTTCAAATACATACAAATTATCAAATATTACTAAAAAAGTTATTAAATTAACTAAAATTCTGTATGTACAAGTTATTAACTTATAGAACAAAATTTAAGCAAAAAATCATTCAAATTTGGATTTACAAAACAAACAATCTTGCTAAGACTTGACTTTTACAAACTTGGTGATTTTTTTTTAGTTTTAGCATTAATTTGTTTATAACTTATTCCAAAACACATAATTTATCAAATATTACTAGAAAGATTAATAAACGTACTAAAATTCTGTATGTACAAGTTATTAACTTTTAGAACAAAAATTTATGCAAAAAATACTTTAAATTTGGATTTTCAACACTCCATATTACTTATGTTTGACTATTACAAACTTGGTGCATTTTTTTTAGTTTTTGCAATAATTGGTTCATTTTTTTTATATTTTGCAATAATTTGTTTATAACTCATTTAAGAAGAACATATAAATTGTCATATATTATTAAAAAGCTTAATAAATTATCTGAAATCTTGTACAAACAATTTATTATATTTTGGAACAAAAATTTGAAAAAAATAGTACCAATGTGCTCATGATTTGTAAATAATGTTGATGGAAAAAGTACCACGTAAATTAAAGGATCTATAATGTAGTTAGAGAAAAAATTATATCGAAATTAAAAAATCAAAGAATATCATATTGTGTCAAATTACTGAACATTTAATTTTAACAATTGATTATACTCAGAAACAAAATTACCTCTTACTTTGTAATACATAATTAACTTTATCAGTAAAACAAAAAATAAAAAAGGAACTCTACTGACAAGCAAATTAAAGATCTCGTTGAAAAATTCATTAACAATTACCACGTTAGTAAAAAAGTACCATGTAGTCGTTCGGGAAAAATTTAAAGTGGTAAATAACACACTTTGTGTGGTAAAAATCCTGGACAATTCGTCTAGGTTTACCACTTCTACCCATCTGTTAAAAAATCCCTTCATCCCTTCATTCATTTTTTCTACCCCTTTCGTCTTTTTCGCCCTAAAGTCGAACAATCATCATAATCATCGGGTGTCGAGACAATTCAACTACGAATCGTCGAATTATGTAAATGTTAATCTAGAGACGAAAATGACAATATCTTAACCTCAAATTACGACAATACGACGTTTCGACAATGGAAAGGAATCATTCTCAGTTTTGACACCCTCGCCAAATGAAAAGAGGCGAACCCTTTTTTCTAAGGGCGAAGGAAATAGTCCGAGGGATAGAGACACCATAAAAATTAATAATAAAATAAAAATACGAAAGGGGTTTATTGGAAAAATTAATAATAGACAGTAAATATAACTGTTCAATAATAAAAATAGTATTATATTTAAGTTTGATAGTAATAGTAAAGTTTAATAATAATAATAGTAATAATAATAGTAATAATAATAGCAAATATGACTTTTTGGATTGAGTTGCTGAAGTAGTTTAAGATAAGTTTACTTGTTGATAATATATGTCGTGGGCTCTCATTATTTAATGAATAATAAATTGTACTTACAAACAGACTGGTTAGAAATTTCTAACCAATTGGTTAGAAATCAATTTTTATAAAAATGATAAAACACACAAATATCTTACGATTCTTACAACCTCTTATTTCATAAATTTATCAAACAAAAACACACAAATAAATAAAAAATTACAGATAATTGATTCATAAACACCAAGGAAAAATTTAGTCAATTTTTAGTCTTGCAATGTACTCACAACAGCAAACATTTCTTGCTTAAACTTATTATCAGTTTTTAGTTTAGGACAAAACACATAAAAGATTTGTAAGTAGTCCCCTTTTTATATTTTAACGAAATATTTTGTTCCGTCAGTAGAGTCCATTATACAATTTCTTAACGAAACATACAATTTACTTGTCAGTACAGTCCCTTTTTAATTTTCTAACAAAAGTTTGTTTGCTCGCTCTTTAGAGTACCATTTTTTAATTTTTTTAATAAAGTAGAATCCCTTCTGTAATTTTTTTAATGATATATTTCATTTGATCGTCTTTTAGAGTCCTTTTTCATTTTATTAACAAAACATATAATTTGCTCATCAGTAAGATCTCAGTTTTTTAAATTTCTGATCAGATATTTAATTTGCAAGTCAGTAGAGTCCCTTTTTTAATCGTTTAACGAGATGATTTGCTCGTTTATTTCTTAAATTATTTATTTAATGAAATAATTTGCTTGTCAGTAGAGTCCCTTTTTTAAATTATTTAACGATATATTTCATTTGTTCTTAAATGAAATTCTTTCTAAATTTATTAACGAAACATTTAATTTGCTTGTCAGTAGAGTCCCTTTTTAATTTTCTAATAAAATATTCTATTTGCTTGTTCTTTAGAGTACTATTTTTTAAATTTTTTTTAATAAAATATTTTGCTCGTCAATAGAGTCCCTTTTTTAAATTTTTTAACGATATATTTCATTTGTTCGTCAGTAGTGTCTCTTTTTAATTTTTTAATAAAATATTTTGTAATTATTGTAATCCTTTCTCCAATTTTTTAACGAAGCATTTAATTTGGTATACAGTAGAGTCATAATTTTATTTTTTCAACGAAATATTAATTTGATAGTCATTAAAATCTCGTTTTTTAATTTTTGATGAGATAATTTGCTCGTCAGTAGAGTTCTTTTTTTAATTTTTGCGAGATATTTTTTTGCTTGTCAGAGTAGAGTCCTTCAATTTTTAACGAGATATTGAATTTTCTTGTCAGTAGAGTCCCTTTTGTAATTTTTTTAATTTGCTTGTCAGGAGAGTCCTTTTTTAATGAGATATTCAATTTGCTTTGTAAGTAAAATCCTTTTTTATTCTAAAAAAGACATTTAATGGGCTAGTCAGTAGAGTCCCCTTTCTACTTTTTATCTATAGATTTAATTTTCTCTTTAGTAGAGTTCTGTTTCGTATTTCAACTTGCTATTCAATTTGTTTGTAAGTAGAGTCTTATTTCTCATCGTTTAGGTTGTTAATGCTTGTCAGTAGAATCCTTTTTTTTCATCATTTTAATAGATATCTCGTCAGCAGAGTCCCTTTTCATATTAATTTACTTTGCTCGTCAGTAGAGTTCACTTTTAAATAGTTTTAGTCCCTTAATATATATATATATATATATATATATATATATATATATACGTGTGTGTGTGTGTGTTTGTGTGTGTGTGTGTTATTTAGAATACTTTCTTGTGAATTCAAAGTTTTCTTTTTAATTTGATCGTCAGTAAAGTCCTATTTTTTATTTTCTAATTTTTCTGAAACTGTTTTCCTTCATAATTTTGTTAAAAACGATTTCATATACAGTAAATTTAAAAACTTTTGTCATTTCTAGTTCTTATTTCCTTCAATATATCCTTTCGGATTTTAACATTATGTATTTGTCAGTAGAGTCCTTTTTTTGAATTATTTAACTTTGCTCGGCAGTAGAGTCTCTTTGTGGTCTTCAAAGTTGATCATTTGAAAAAAGAAATTTAACAGTAATTTTCTTTCATTTAAATCCAATCATTTTTTTATCCTTTCGTGTCGTCGCCCCTCGGACTACTGCGTGCATATTGTATTTTATAGATTTGGTGCAAATTAGAAAGCTTTGCATTTTATAGATTTTATTACAACAGATTTATACATAAATATATATTTCGGTATTCACAAACGTTTACGACTTTTCTCTGGGACTTATTTTACGTAATAAAAAAAAATCTGTGCCGCACACGTTTCGATTGAAAGGCTCATATGCATTTATCAGAAATATTATATTTGAAAAGTCTGAATAAATTTTGAAATAAATTTTGTTCCAAAAGTTAATAAACCGTATATACAGAATTTTATAGATTTTAATAAGATTTTTAATAATACATAATAATGTATATGCATCTGAAGAAGTTTTTGATCTGAAACAATTTGATGGGAAATACTAAAACATAAGCATTTTGAATTCGTATGTAGGACTGTAATTTCCACATCAAGATTTTCAGGCTTTAATTTATTTACTTTTATTATTTTTGGGCCTTATTCTGATTGTAAGGCTTTTCTAGTCTTTTTGGTTTATTATTTGAAATTCTAGTACTTTTACTAACAATATGCTTTGAGGCTTTGTTACGATTTTAGGCTATACTTTTTTAATCAAAATTTTAATTTTTTGTTAAGATTTTTAACCAAAGTCAATAATTTGAAGCTCTGTTTTTTATCAGGATTTAAAAACATTTGTTTTTATAGAATTTGTACACATTGTTCTGATTAATAGGATTTTTAGGTTTGCTGAATAGAATTTTTAGGCTTCATTTTGCATATGAAGACTAAAATGTTTTCGTGATTATAGTATGTAATATTTATATTTTATTTATTATTTTCCTGTGTTGCTCCTATTGATTTGCATATTAAAATATTTAGGCCCTATTTTTTATCAGAATTTTAATTACTTCAGGATTTATATTCTTTATTTTACTTATTAGAATATTTATTAATTGTTTTATTTAATATGAATTTTCAGGCTTCATTTTGCATAATGAAATTTTTGTTTGTTTTTTTATTATAATTTTGAAATTTGAGTAATTATTATCAGGATTTACATTTTTTATATTTCTATTTTTCTATTACTTGAATTATATTTCTTCTATTTTTATCCATTGTTTTGTTCAATAGGATTTTTAAAACTGGTTGGTTTAATCGGATTTTTAGGTCCTATTTTTTTTATTAGAATTTTAAATTTTGGTCTGTATTATTAAGAAATCTATTCTTTGTTTTACGATTTAAAATTTCATATATTATTTTGTTTAATAGGATTTTGAGGCTTTGTTTTGCTGAATAGGATTTTTAGGCTCTATTTTGCCTACAAAGACTAAAAAAATTTATGATTATAATATTTATATTATTTTTTAGTTTTATTATTAGGGTTTCTAATTCAAGGTTTGAGTAATATAGTTTTTACCAATTTAATTTTATTAATTGATATTTCGATAATTTTAAAATTTTTGTCTGATAATAGTATCAGGATTTATATCCCTTATTTTACTTTAGATATTATAAAAACTAAACATTATTCTGTTCAAGAGGATTTTAAGGCTTTATTTATTTTAATTGGTTCTTCAGGCTTTGGTAAATTTATCAAGATTTTTATGCATTTGTTTTTTTTTATTAGAATTTAATTTTTTCCCCGTTAGTATTAGGATTTCTATTTCTTTTTCTACTTGTTAGAACTTTAATTAATTAATTGTTTTACTCAATATGATTTTTAGGCTTTTTTTGTTTAATGTGATTATTAGGCTTTATCAAGATTTCTAAACTCACTTTTTATCAGGGAGTCAAAAATTATGTTTTTGTCATTTTTATATCTTCAACATTTTTATTCTTAATTTTGCTTAATAAGATTTTTAGATTATGTTCTGTCTATCAAGATTTTCAGCCCTTATTTTTTCAAGTTTGAATTTGTATGTTTTCAATTAGAGTTTCTATTCCATATTTTACCTGTTGGAATTTTCATCGAATATTTTGATTTCGGGATTTTTTCAGACTTCGTTTTGCTTTTCAATACTAGAAAGATTTTTACGAGATAACAAATATTTATAATTTTATTTCATTTTGTGTTTTTAATTCAGGATTTTTATCATTAGTTTTATATAATATTTAAGTTTCATTTGAGCTTTATTTTGAATAAAAATTTTCGTCTTTATTTTTGTTTTTCTAGCAGGGCTGTTTTGCTGTTTTTATTTTGCATGCTTTAATTTTAAAATTGAATTTATTCGTTTGAATTTTTCGACCACATTTTGTGTTTACTATTTAAAATATATCAAGAACGAAAAGAAACCAGATTAGTTCTTCATATATTATTTTTTCGAAAAGGGACTATATAGTCATTTTGAGGAAAAAAATACTCTACCGACAAATAATTTATAATTTAGATAAATAATTTATTTCAACCTTTTACCGTTATTATTATTATTAACATATCTTTAGAGCAAATATTACCATCGTCTTCATAAATATTCAATCGAGTCAAAATAATATCAAAGTAGAAATTGAAATACATCTTGTAGTCGGAAGGAAAAGTAATATTTGTTCAAGTAATGTATTCTGGTATCTGGCAACCCTTAATTGTGTGTTTAGGGTTTGCATTTCGCATTTCTCGTACGATAAATAAATAAATGCAATATTATCGTATGCATATATGTACTAGAGATATTCACATGAATAAGTAAATTATGTTTGGTCTTTAGTAGAGTTTTTTATTTTAATTTGCATTTCCAAGAACTCTTTCAATTGTCAGTAGTCTTTTTATTTAGTGACTTTGAAATTTAGTTTGCTCGTCGGTAGAGTCCCTTTTTGTTATTTTTAAATATGTTTGCTCGTCAGTATAATCCCTTTTTAATTTATCAGTTCTAAGAATCCTATCAATTCTCAGTAGTTTTTTTAGTGGAAATCACCGTTTCCAACTGTGTTTGCTCGTCAGTAGAGTCCCTTTTTGTCATTTACATATTTAGTTTGCTTGCCAGTAGAGTCCCTTCAAATATGTGTGCTTGTCCGTAGAATCCTTTACAAATTTACCAGTTTCAAGAATCCTTTCAATTGTCAATAGTTTTTTTTAGTGGGAGACTTTGAAATTCAGTTTGCTCGTCAATAGAGTCCTTTTTCGGTATTTTTAAATTTAGTTTGATCGTCGGTTGAGTCCCTTTTTGTCATTTTTAAATATGTTTGCTCGTTAGTAGAGTTCCTTTTCAAATGTATTAGTTCCAAGGATCCTTTCCATTGCCAGTAGAGTCTTTTTAGTTGGTGACTTTGAAATTTATTTTGCTCGTCAGTAGAGTCCCTTTTTGTCATTTACAAATTTAGTTTGCTCGTCAGTAGAGTCCTTTTCTCATTTTTATCAGTTTCAAGAGTCCTTTCAATTGTCAGTAGAGTATTTTCAGTTAATTACTTTCCAGCCCTTTTCAACGATATGTCACATGCAAAATGGTGTTCGAGATTTGCCTTGAGGCAAGTTGCTGTTTCTTCATATAATATAGCCACAAATTCAGTTCAATAAGAATCGGTCTTTATAAACTTTTAATATTGAGAACATAAAATATTTCAAAGATACAGATACAACTCTGATTAAAATCTAGTCGAATCTAGTAGCAAATTTTATAAAATTTCTAAGATCGGTACAGCCGTTTTTGAGAAAACAACGACGACTGGTCGATTTGTTATAATATCAGTGACAAACGATTCAGACAATAAAATTTAGTTAATTTAGGTGAAAACATAGTTTCTTTGGGAAATTTTTGTATAAATCAAAATTGTCATGGTTTGCTCGTCAGTATAGTCCATTTTACCAAATGCAATAGATTAGTACTATTTTCATAGTTTTCTCGTCAGTAGATAGATTTTCCGATAGATTTTTTTTTAATTTCAATAATTATTACAACTGTTAAATAATTAACATCTCGTAATATTGATAAATAATAACAAATTTAAATAAATAAGAGTGCAAAGTATAGAATTTACATAAAAATAATATCCGTAATATGCTGATTTAATATGAAATAGAAGCGAATAATAATAAAAATAAAATTAATAAAAAAAATTTTCGATAGATTTCGGTTTCTGTTTTATTACCCGGGTTTTACTACTGCATGATATCAGGTTGTCTACAACGCAAGAGTCTAACCTTTTTACCTCGATAATATATTTATCTGATGTATCTACTAAATGTAAAGATATTGTGATACACAGTGGTGTCCCTCAAAATCTAAATGTTTGCACAATCGCATCGCAAAGCCATTATTATTAAGTGGTGCCCCTCATTTTGTTTACATTTACTTATTTAAGCGATGAAAGGGCGCGGAAAGGGCCTCTCGCCAAATCATTCCAATTATATTTGTATGTATTTAATATCAGTGAAAGAGATGATACGAGATTTGATTTTGCTTGAAATTATATTGTTGCAAAATCAACTAGTGGTGCATGGCATCGTGAATTAAGGCAAATTGCTGGAACATTGGTACGGAATCCGTGGTAATGTTAACCAAATTCATACTTATTATTAAAATCTTTTTGAAATATCTGTTAATTTGATGTACATATGTCTAATGATCATTTTTGATCGCCAAATGTTTTTTTTTACCTTTTTTTTTACTGGATCTCTGAAATCGCTAGATCTGCCTTCCCAAAAATTCAGACAGTTCTTTATTTCTATTTGTTATCAGTAAGACTCCAAAATAATCAGAAAGTCTGGAAACGTAAAAAGATCATTAAATACGCATGCATGCACATACACTCACACTCGAGTAGAAATTTAAATAGGGTTGTACCATTTATTTTTTTATGTACTTAATTAAAATCAGACGATGTCACAAGATATGATCACAAATTAGTTTGCTTCTCAGTAGAGTTTCGTTCACCTACTATTTAAGCTTGTTCGTTAGTAGAGTTACAATTTCAATTTTTGTCAGTTACCTCGTCAGTAAAGTTCTTTTGACATTAGGAAGCAAGTACATAAAAAAAACAATTTTCTGATTAAAAAAGTGAAAAAAAAGGACTCTACTGATAACCGAGACGATAAAAAGGGGACTTTACTGACGAGCAAAAAAGAAAAGGATTCTAATGACTAGCAAATTAATTATCAACCAAATAAAAAAATCAATTTTCTGACTAACAAAGTGAAAGAAAGGACTTTACTGATGAGCAAATTGAATACAAGTCAAGAAGATAAACTAGCTGGAAGTGGAATTCTGTCTTGAGGCAATTATGGCATCGTGCCTTAAGGCAAATTGCTGGAACTTCCCGTACCGTAACGAAATGTTCGAGGAATACTGAATGTTTTCAAATAGATTATTATAAATATTGTAACATTGTCTAATATTTATAAGAATTATATAAACTGAATTGCAGAATTGAAATTATTTGTTAAGTATATTAGAACTATAGTCAG
Source organism: Ctenocephalides felis (assembly GCF_003426905.1). NCBI lineage: Eukaryota > Metazoa > Arthropoda > Insecta > Siphonaptera > Pulicidae > Ctenocephalides > Ctenocephalides felis. The sequence goes on along the minus strand of NW_020538040.1, from coordinate 116,474 downwards.
AATTAAATATAAAATCTAAAATATGTTCGATATACAAAAAAAAAAAAAAAAAAAGTGGAACAAATTTTTTTTCCAAAATCAATTATTTTGTTAAGACAAGCAGAAAGTTCTTTGAATCATTTAAATCGGACGCTTAGTTCTCTCAAAAACTGCCATTTTTTACACATTTAGCTCCGTATCTTCAAAATGGCTGGGCCTGCCTTTGCCAAAAACTAATAAACACTTCTCCCAATCATTACTAATTGAATGTTTTTTAGATCATTCAAATCGAATACTCCGTTCTCTCAAAAATTCGATTTCTATTTTCTGCACTCTTTGCTCCGTATCTCCGAAACGGCTCGACCTGCCTTTGCCAAAAACTAATCAGCTCTTTTCCCTATCAATAGGAATCGAATGTTTTTTGAACTATTCAAATCGGTTGATCCGTACGCCAGAAAACATGGGCGAAAATTTGTATCCACACACACACACACACACACACACACATACACACACACACACACATCCATTTTTTCTGAAGTATGCCAAAATGTTCAGAAACGTTCAAAACGTCGAGAAATGTAAAAATTTTCAATTCCGATTTTCGGCCCATTACAATGACTTACCATACGGGAAGTTAAAAAGGACTCTACGGACAAGCAAAATAATTAATAATTAAGTAATATAAAAAAATCAATTTTCTGACTAACAAAGTGAAAAATAGGTATCTACTGGTGAGCAAATTAAACATGAGTCAAGATGATAAAAAAGGACTCTACTGACGAGAAAACTAGAAAAGGACTCTACAGACTAGGAAAATATATTTATTAATTATAATTAATAATCAAGTTATTTAAAAAAAACATTTTTCTGACTAACAAAGTGAGAAAAAGGACTCTACTGATGAGTAAATTAAATATGAGTCAAGACGATAAAAAAGGACTCTACTGACGAGCCAAATAGAAAAGGATTCTACAGACGAGCGAAATAGTTAATAATCAAGTAATTAAAAACAATCATTTTCTAACTAACATAGTGAAAATAAGGATTCTACTAATGAGCAAATTAAATACGAGTCAAGTCGATAAAAAAGGACTCTACTGACGAACATAATAGGAAAAGGACTCTACTGACGAGCACAATAAAAGGAACTCTACTGACCATTAAAATAGCTAACAATCAAGTAATAAAAAATAATAATTTTCTGACTAACAACGTGGAAAAAAGGACTTTACCGATGAAAATAATAAGAGGATTCTACTGACGATCCAAATTATTAGAAATCGAGCAAATAAAAAAAAACAATTTTTTAACTAACCAAGTAAAAAAGGACTCTACCGTTTAGCAAATTAAATACGAGCTAAGAAGATGAAAAAAAAATTATTCATTTAAGAGCAAGGGAAAAAAGGGCTCGAAATCAAGAAGATAAAAAATGACTCTACTGACGAGAAAATATTGAAGGTCTCTATAGACGAGCAAATAAAATATCAATCAACATAATACAAAAATTGACAAAAGAAATCTACTAACAAGCAAATAAACTGTATATGTACCTTAAGTAACATAATGTCTACAATGACAATTAGTACATTCAGTCTTAAAAATGTCTTAAGGTTGACAACTTGCTTTTAGGCAACATGCCACCGACACCTAGTGAAATATAAACTAATTTAAAATTGCATAGAAAAATAAGGAAGAATTTGATAAAAATTAAAAACTGTTGTACATGGCTCCTAGTAATGACCTACGAGGCTAATATATAAATATATTTGTGACGTCACAGAAAATGTAACAAACTTCATGCTTAACATGAAGTATCTTTAGTATTGCCTGATGAGAATAAACCAAAATATCTGGAGTACTTTTTTATGTATATATATATATATGTATGTATAAAAGATTCGATACAATAAATAAGAGGTCGACAAAAATATCAAAGTAAGCACTAGAGGACAGAGTCACCCTATTATTATAGATTAATACGATTATATATATATATATATATATATATATATTATATATATAATGTTAGATAAGTGTATTATTTAGTTACGTGCATCAAAAAGCACTTACTTAAATTATATATCCGACTACATTTATACATTTATATATAATTTTATAAGGGTCGTTCGAAGAGACGAGAGAAAAAAAACATATATCTCTTGAGACAGATTTAAAGGAAGTGAAGTGTTTTTTCGTTCGAGGACTCTACTAATATTGTTTGTGCGGATTTATTTTAATTCCGATTTCAAATTGTACTTTGTTATGAAAATAAACAATGGTATATTTATCTTTCATCTTAGTATAAGTTGGGAAAAAAATTGTGTTTCCAGACTTCCTGATCGTAAAAGAATATAAATACAATCCGTCTGGCTAAGATAAGATTAATTTAAATAAATGAAAAAGTAGTATTAATATTTATACATTCCAGACTTCCTGATGCATTGGGAATATTATATATTTTTGGACCTCACAAACACAAACAGTATTATTATTTTATTTTTCTTATTTCAATATAATAAATATATCTCAAAAAAAAATTGCTTTGTGTTCCCAGACTTCTTGATCATTTCGGAGTATTTCAGAAAATACTAGGTAAATGTTTTTCCAGACTTCCTGATCGTTTTTAGTACTTACCATATTATTTTATTTTTTTAGTTCAATATTTAGAATTGTGAAATTAAATCGAAAATCATGACTTTGTGTTTCCAGACTTCCTGATCATTTCGGAGTACTTTAGAAAATACTAGATAAATGTATTTCCAGACCTCCTGATCGTTTTTGAAAACTCACTATATTTTAATTTTAATTTTTTTAGTTCTTATTTATAAAATTTAAGAAAAAATACTGGAAATCATGGCTTAGTGTTTCCAGACTTCCTGATCATTTCGGAGTATTTCAGAAAATACTAGATAAATGTTTTTCCAGACCTCCTGATCGTTTTTGAATACTCACTATATTATTTTATTTTTTTTAGTTCAATATTTAGAATTGTGAAATTAAATCGAAAATCATGGCTTTGTGTTTCCAGACTTCCTGATCCTTTCAGAGTGTTTTAGAAATTATTTACATTATGCCTGACTAAGAAATGTTAAAAAAGGAACCCTACCGACGAGCAATCTAATAAAATAATAGAAAAATTATATAACTATTTAAAAAAGCATAAAAAGGGACTCTACTGACGAGTAAACTTATTTCAATCAAAACGGATTCTGAAATCTAGCTAGAAAGGATAAAAAAGGACTTTACTGACGAGCAAATTAAACAAAACGATTAATGATTTCTGAAAATCATCCAAAAGATAAAAAAGGGACTCTACTGACGAGCAAACTATTTCAGTAAAATAAAATTCTTAAAAACTATTTGAAAATGCATAGAAGGGACTCTACTGACGAGCAAACTAACTTTAACAATCCAAAAGATTCATAAAACTTTTTAAACCTGAAATTTTTAAAACTCTATAAAAAAGGGACTATACTGACGAGCAAACTATTTCAGTGAAATAAAATTTTTAAAAACTATTTGAAAATGCATAAAAAGGAACTCTACTGACGAGCAAACTATTTCAGTGAAATAATATTCTTAAAAACTATTTAAAAAAGCATAAAAAGGGACTCTACTGACGAGCAAACTATTTCAGTAAATTAAAATTCTTAAAAATTATTTGAAAATGCATAAAAAGGGACTCTACTGACGAGCAAACTATTTCAGTAAAATAACATTTTTAAAAATTATTTGAAAATGCATAAAAAGGGACTCTACTGACGAGCAAACTAATATCAGTCGAAAAGGATTCCTAAAATTATTTAAAAATGCATAAAAAGGGAACTCTACTGACTAACAAACTAACTTTAGTCGAATAGACTTTTTGATTTGAAATAGCATACAAAAGAACTCTACTAACAAACAAACTAATGCAAAACAAACAGGATTTAAAAAAGGAACTCTACTGACAAGCGAAATGTATTCTTAACACTAAATAAAAAGGATAAAAAAGAAACTCTACTGACAAACAAACTGAATCACACGGTAAGAAATTTTTAAAAATAAATATTAGCATAACTTCATTAAAATTAAAATAATTATTCATATCATTATATAGAATCTTTAGTATTGCCTGATGTTTAGTATTGCCCAATGGCACAAAACTACACGCATTTGAATAAATTTTGACTTAAATTATATTTAATTTTTTACAATATCATTGATAATTCAATATTTATTATTATTATATTAGTCGATTTTATGTCTATGACGTACATAATATTAATTTCCATCTGTTTCGGAAGTATTTCCCTCTACCATAATAATATAATTAATCAATTTCGTCTCGAACAAATCATGTGTTAATAATGTTATTGTGTCGGATGAATATTTGCATCATATTGTTAATATATTGTTTTGATTAATATGCCAAAAACTTATTACTAAACTATTTACTAAACTAAAACTAACTTATGAAGCCGTTATTGAACTATTCGAAACGTCTGGAGAGCAAAATTATAATCGTATAAGAACAAGGAAGTAAATTTGTATGGGAAATTGAAGTGTAAAAAACGTAATAAATTTTATTTTCGTTCAAATTACAAATTTGTAATTTGATTTAAAACTAGTGGTGTATCGTGCCTTAAGGCAAATTGCTGGAACTTCCCGTACCGTAATGAACTGTTCGAGGAATATAAAATGCTTTCAAATATATTATTATTCTAAATACTCTGTAACTTCCATTATTTGTATTTTATAGACAAAGTATGAGGGCATATGAATTAGACGACGACGTTTATGATATTACATGAAAACTGAATGTAAACATATTATATGAAAAATGAATAAATAAAACTTAATCTATCGGAGTTAGTATAAAGGATCTTATCTCATATTTATAAGAATTATATAAACTGAATTGCAAAGTTAAAATTATATATTTAAAGTTTATAAGTTTAGAACTTTAGCCAGATTTTAAGTTAAAATCTGAATTATTTTCGATATTCAAAATATTCAAAAAGACATAAAATAAAAAAAGGACTCTACTGACGAGCAAACTTATGGTCATCATCTTCTACATTAAATTTTCAAAATAGTCATTGTGCTCTTTAATAATGAAAAAAGGACTCTACTGGCGATCAAAATTAAATTTCATTCTTTTTACATAAAATATTTTATTATAATCATTGTGCTCCTTAATAATGTAAAAAGGACTCTACTGACGAGCAAACAAAATGTAGACTTGAAATACAAAAGGACTCTACTGACGAGCAAACTTATATTCATCATCTTCTACATTAAAATTTCAAAATAGTCATTGTGCTAATTTGTAATAAAATAGGACTCTACTGGCGATCAAAATTAAATTCCACTCTTTTCCACATAAAATACTTTAATATAATCATGTGCCTTTTGATGATGAAAAAAGGACTCTGCTGACAAGCAAAACAAAATATAGACTAAAAAAAAAAATGATTCTACTGACGAGCAAAATAAATTTAAACTTGAAATAAAAAAGTACTCTACTGACAAGCAAAATTAAATTTTACTTCTCTTATCATAGAATATTTTATTATAATCATTGTTCTCTTTAATAATGAGAAAAGGACTCTACTGACGAGCAAATAGAATATAGACTTAAAATAAAAGGACTCTACTAACAAGCAAAACAAAATATACACTCAAAATAAAAAGGACTCTACTGACAAGCAAAATAAAATATAGACTTGAAATAAAAAAGACTCTACTGACAAGCAAAATAAAACAATTATATCAAAATAGAAAATTATATAATTTTTTATTTTTAGAGATTGTAATAGGAATAGTAATAATACTACAAATAATAACAAACATAATAATAGTATTTACAATAGTTTGAGTGATAGTATTTAATTATAATTAAATAATAAATACTATCACTATTTTTACAATTAATCACTAATATTATTAATGATAATAATAATATTATTCTTTTGGAGCTTTTCTTACTTTATCGCCGACAAAAAATAATATGACACTTTTGAAGAATACTATAATAATAAAAAGATACACACGTGTGTGTTTATATGTGTATGTATGTATCGTTGGATACATTATTTCAATTTGATATAAAAAACATTTAATGATACACTAACCGCAGAGATATATAGTGCTACTGTAATACGCCGAAATAAATTATTATTGTATCATATATACATTATATATATATATATATATATATATATATATATAATAGATGATGTAGACAACCTTTTGAATAAATAAATTGTTTTAGTGTATAGTTATTATTTGAAAAACAGTGTCTTCATCGAGTCAATTTAGTAACATACTAAATTAATTGTTTATAAAATAAATTTTCAAATTATAACTCCTTTATAAGATTGTTTCTTTAATCTAAATTAATAAGATTAATCTCTTAATATAAATTAAGATAAGATAGTTTAAATTAAGAGTATTTAAGAAAATTAAATCAAGTGGATAATATAAATTTAATACTTCTTTGACTTTTGCTTTTCTTAAAAATATGATTTTACTTAAAATTATTAGACATTTTTGAGAATAATTCTATTTTTTTAAATTTATAAATTTTTCAATAATTATTCTATTAATAACCTTCAAATTGTTTGTAATAATTTAAATAATTATTTTAATAATAATTTTCAAATAGTTTCTAATAATTTGAAACTTATGGAATCAACAACTTAATGATTGTCTGTCTGTAATCTGTTGAAAACAATTTTTTTTTAATTTTTTGGGACACATCAAGTTTTTGGAATATATTAATTTTTACAATTTTAATTTCTCTAAATTTGTTATCTGAATAACTCAAAATATTTAGTTATAATTATTAATATAAACATTTTTTAGAAACATTTTTAATTATTTTAAAGTATATGAAAAGAATTAGTTATTTAATGTAACACCGTTTCTTCAAATTTTGTTTAATTCTTTGGAACACCTAAACTTTTTGAAACACATTAATTTTAACAATTTTAATTTTCCTTAATTTATTATCTGAATTGTTCAAAATATATAGTTTTAATTAATATTTTGATCATATTCTTAAGCATTCTCAATTACTTTAAAATATATGAAAAGAATTAGTTATTTAATGGAATTCTGTTTCTTCAAATTTTCTTTAATTCTTTGGAACACATAAATTTTTTGAAACACATTAATTTTAACAATTTTAATTTTCCTAAATTTATTATCTAATTTACACAAAATATAGAGATTTAATTAATATTCTCATCATTTTCTGACAACAATTGTTCTTTATTATCTGAAGTCAATTGTTATATAATATCTAAAAAGACCTAGAAGAATATTGTATTAGCGTTTTTATCTGAAAACCGTTCGAGTTGATTTTTTATTCATAACATTTTTATTTTCCAATTTCTTGTAGTGAAAATTGTCACTCTACTTTATAAGTAAAAGTAAAAAAATGTTTTTTTTATTCAAGGGTTACCAGCGCCAGCACTATTTTTTATATATTGTTCGTGTAAGTGGATACATCACACGTAATAATTATATTCTGGGTATTTTATAACATGTTATTAGAAAGATGATAGTATTGTCTGATTTTTTATAATTTTTTATAATATACATACACCCTCATGTAATTTTTTTTTAATGCAATAAAACGCTAGTCTGACACTAGTCTGACAAAACATATGAAATAAATTACGTGTTTAAAAAACGTTTTTTATTGATATAAATAACAACAAATTAATATTAAGACTTACATTAATTATATTCATATATTGACATCTACTTATTGTTAAATTTAAAATGAAATTTAATGATAATTATGAGTAATTTCCTTAGTTTTATATACTTTTATTTCATCTTATTATATGCTTATTATTTTCAAACAATTATTAATATTTTAATATGTAAGATAGACGCATCTCATTCCAAAATGTTTAGAATTTAAATGAAATCAGAAAAATATATATTTTATTGGCAAAAACTAACTTAACTTTAAATAAAACTAAGAATTATTTCAAAAAAATCTATTAAGTTATACCAAATTTTTTTTAGTAAATTAGGTTTTTGTTTTCAATTATTTTTGTTTATTTTCTTATTAACATAAATTTGTTATTTATGCATATGTATTAATTAATAAACAATAATTACTAATTTTATTACATTTATTATATTTGGTCGTTTAATTTTATTTTAAGATGACTTCCGTTTATTTATTAAGAAAATCAAATTTACTTCGTCGTGTATTTTAATTTTAATTTTGTGTTTCAATTTCCGAATTAATTCGTCAAGATGTTACGTAAGTATTGAGATGCGACTTAATAACTCGTTTTCAATTTTCTTACGAGAATATTTAACCCTTTTATAAATCCATTTCGGATTTATAAATACATTAAATACAGATATTAGTATGTTCATATATACAGGACAGGACCGCACTTCCAGCCCTTTTACACCGAAAGCTTTACAACAAACAAGAAACTTGGAAAATTTGCAAAAATCTCATTTATAAATTCACAAAAATGCCATTTATTTTAATACACTACTGTAGAAGCTTTCCTACAAAATTGATCCAAAAAAGTGAAAACAAAAGTATATTAAAAGTAAATTTCAATTCTGATAAATCTTTATTAAAAAAATGTATTATTGTCATTAGAATATAATTAAGAATCTTATATTGTGCTTATTAAATGCATTATTCTATCATTTACCAATTAAATATATCTAAAACTATATCTATTATTTTACGATATTCTGATTGTCAACCAAAAATATAATACTGATGATTATGCTGACGAGCGATTGTAGGGTCGTGGAGGTCCAATGGTCTCCTTTTAATATATTTAAAGACATTCTGTTGCTATTTCAGAGATTTATTTTAAACAAACTTGTGACATCTGTAATTATATTGACATATAGTGCTACCCATTTATCCTAAACTTCAACAGTTTTTTAACTTCCCGTAGGGCAAGTTATAGTAATCGCAAAAAAAATCGAAAATGAAAATTTTTATATATCTTTACGTTTCAGAGGTTTCTGAACATTTTGGCATACCTTAGAAAAAATGGATGTATGTGTGTGTGTGTGTGTGTGTATGTGTGTGTGTGTGTGTGTGTGTATGTATGTATGTGTGTGTATGTATGTGCGGATACAAATTTTCGTCGACGATTTCGGGAACACGGATCAACCGATTTGAATAATTCAAAAAGCATTTGATTCGTATTGATAAGGAGACGTGCTGATTAGTTTTTGGCGAAGGCAGGTCCAGCCGTTCCAAAGATACGGGGCAAAAAGTGCCGAAAACGGTAACTCAGTTTTTAAGAGAATGGAGCGTCCGATTTTAATAATTCAAAAAACATTTTACTTGTATTGACAAGATGAAGAATTGATCAAATTTTCATGAAGGCAGGTCTAGCGGTTTCGGAGATCTAATGATAAAAGTAAAAAAAAATGCCATCTGGCGGTCAAAAATGATCATTAGACATATGCACATCAAATTATCAGATATTTTATAAAGATTTTAACAATAAGTATAATTTTTTTTTACATTTTTATGGGTTCCGTACCAATGCTTATCCGTTAGACGGCGGCGCGGCAGTTGCGCGCTTTGACATTTTGTCTCTATGCAGATAAAGCAGTACGATTGCTTTGAAAAACAGTTCAGAATTTCCAAAGTATGTCAAAATGAAAAAAACATTTTTTTTTTCAAAAAAATTTTGTTTTCAAAAAAAATTTTTTTTTCAAAAAAGTAATTTTTTGTCAAATTTATAGTTTCTCTCTAATTTTTTCGAAGTAAAATTTTTTCAAAAATGTTAAACGTTTTTAAAAAAATAATAATTTTTGGTACGGGAAGTTCCAGCAATTTGCCTTAAGGCACGATGCCCTAATTGCCTTAAGACAGAATTCCACTTACAGCTAGTTTTTAATTGAATCGCATTTTGTAGGCCTCTGATATTTAATGAATAAGTTTGTAGGGTAGTCAAAGTGCGGCCCTGTGTCATTTTATGCAATGACTTGGTTCGGATGTTCCTTTGCAAATGTACTTTTGCACTTGAATGATTTTTGGGGTTTCGGCGAACTGTCTCGAAAATCTTTATTATTAAGTTCTCGAGCGGATATAATGCACTTATGTATAGATATATACATTTATACATATATACATTTATATATCGATATATATATATATATATATATATATATATTAGGTTGTCAAATATCTCCCTTCCGCTTTTTTGCTCTTGGTTTATAATACAAAAAGGCGGAAGGGAGATATTTGACAACCTATTATATAACTGTAATTTTTCATGGCAATAAAAAAATTTGATGATTTTTACATCTTTCAGAAGAATGCAGATTTTATAATTAAAAATTCAGGGAATTGAAAGGAGTGACTGGACAACAAAAGTCTGACGAGCAAAAGGTAGGATGTTTTTCTTTTTGTTATTGACATAATGTAATTTTCCCAATATTTATATTTTGTTACTTTTGACGAATCGATGAATAATAATTTTGGTTTCCCTAATATTGATTTTATAAGTAGTAGCTAATGTTTTTTAAATATATATGAGCAAATCAAATTGTAGAGGCAAACAAATTTATTTGATTCTACTTAAGGCGATTATCGATTTTTATTAAAATAATTAAAGTCAATCATTCGTCAATAATTCATTTTTAAATTAAGCAAAGCTAATTTATTCGAAAGACAATTCGCGATAAAAATAAACAATAAATAAACGAAATGATACTTCATTCCTTATATTTAATTAATATTATATAATTAATAGTTGGTTTTTAGATTGTTTTTGAAACTCATGAAATATGAAAATATATCTTTCGAAATAACTAATCACATTCTTATACATAACATCCTTATATCTCAGATTATACACATTTTTTTTAATCTCAATAATTATTACAACTGCTAAATTATTAACATCTCGTAATATTGATAAATAATAACATAAATTTAAATAAATAAGAGTGCAAAGGATAGAATTTACATTATACACATAATCTCTTATAAAAAAGGTTCTGTTACTTAATTCACTTGTGATATGTATATATATGTATATATATGTATATATATATATATATATATATATATATATATATATATATATCTGTTACATAATAGCCCTTTGATATTTGATCTTTTCCATCATCCGCTACTAAAATGACAAAAAACACCTCACCCTTTTCATCCCTTCGCTAAAGAAATTGATAAAAATTGAGTGTTTGCCCTTTTATTATGCGAATTCATATATCTCTCTATACATATGTATATATATATATATATATATATATATATATATATATATTGGGAGCAAATTCAATTATTTTGCCCGTATCGTGCTTTTGAGCATTGAACCGCGAAAACACAAGAAATATATATAAAAGGGATTCTCTCCATTTGATTTAAATAAAATTGTTGGAGAAGAAAGTTTAAGGGAACTGATAAGGTAGATACAAGACATAATGATATTATTTAGTAGAGTTATAATGCTGATTTCAAATATCTTATCTTATCTTTAATTTATCGTTAGTTCAGTCAGTGTAAGTACTTGGATTAATAGATAAAAGAGTTAAAAAAAATCGTGTTCATATTATTATGTTTTTATTTTATGTTGGATAAGTTAAATATTGCAAAAATATTTATAAATATTAACTGAAGATCTTCTTGTAAGCCTTAGTTTCTTATAAAGCGGTTCTCATATAACGCTACAGTCGGTTTTCATTAATCGCGGTACCAAGCCTAAGTTTGTACGAAAAACTTGATTTTCTTATAGCTCTATACAAAACATATAAACTATTTTATATCATTGAAAAGCCTATTCAATTTCCTAAAAAGTTGTATATACAATATTTTAACTTTTGGAACAAAATTTTATGCAAAAAATACTTTAAGTTTGGATTTTTAAAAGTACCATATTGCTTAGACTTTACTTGACTGTAACTTAACTGGTGCGGTGCATTTTTTTTAGTTTTAGTATTAATTTAATCATAACTTATTTGGAAACATATAAACTGTAGTACACCACTGAAAAGCCTATTAAATTTCCTAAAAACTTGTGTATATACATTTTTAACTTTCAGAACAAAATTATTTATAAAAAATCTATAATCTTCATAATTATAAATTTTTAAAACACCCTATTGCTTAGACTTGACTTGACTATAACCAGTGCGGTGCATTTTTTTAGTTTTAGTAATAATTTAATCAAAATTCTTCCCGAAACATATAAACTATTATATATTATCAGAAAGCCTATTAATTTTCTAAAAACTTGTGTATACAATATTTTAACTTTTGGAACAAAATTTTATACAAAAAATACTTAGATTTTGGATTTTCAAAAAACTATACTGCATTTTTTTAGTTTTAGTATTAATTTTATTATTGTTTATTCCGAAGCATATAAACTATTATATACCGTTGAAAAGCCTATTAAATTTATTAGAAACTTGTGTATTTACATTTTGAACTTTCAGAACAAAATTATTTATAAAAAATCTATAAACTTTATAATTAAAGATTTTAAGAATACCATATGTTGCTTAGACTTGGCTGTAACTAGTGCGGTGCATTTTTTTAGTTTTAGTATTAATTTAATCGTAATTTATTTAGAAACATATAAACTATTATATACCATTAAAAAACGTATTAAATTTCCCAGAAACTTGAGTGTATACATTTTCAACTTTCAGAACAAAATTATTTATAAAAAATCTATAAACTTTATGATTATAGATTTTGAAAACACCATATTGCTTAGACTTGACTTGATTATAACTAGTGCAGTGCATTTTTTTAGTTTTAGTAATAATTTTATTATTGTTTATTCCAAAGTATATAAACTATTATATATCATTGAAAAGCTTAATAAATTTCCTAACTTGTGTATATACATTTTCAACTTTCAGAACAAAATTATTTATAAAAAAATCTATAATCTTCATAATTATAAATTTTTAAAACACCCTATTGCTTAGACTTGACTTGACTATAACCAGTGCGGTGCATTTTATTTTCCTAAAAACTTGTGTTTATGCATTTTTAACTTTCAGAACAAACTTATTTATAAAAAATCTATGAACTTTATTGACTCTATTTTGCCTCTTACTTTTTTTATATATGTTAACTTGGTTTATTAACAAATTAACACACCTCATATCTAATTACTCGTTTATTGTCTCTAATTACACTCTCTAGAATATTTATCTCTATATGTCATAAAATGTCGTTTGTTTGTCAGTAAATTTTTTTTTGTGATTACATTACTACATCACTATATTTTCACCAACAAATTCGAAATTTGCACCTTGATAGTATTTATTTATTATGTTACGGATAATAGTAAGACTTTTGGGTAAATACAACCCTGTATATATATATATATATATTTCTATATATATTTTATATATATATATATATATATATATATATATACATATACACAAATATAAATCCGACCATTACAAAATATCTATATCCTTTTTAACGGTCATTTTTCTTAACAAGGACTCTTGAGATTTTCCATTGTGAAATGTACACCGCAATTATAGTATTTATCTTTTATATATATATATATATATAACTACTAAATCATATATATATATATATATATATAAATGTATATATGTATAAAAGTATATATTCATTACAGTGTATAAATACGTAGCAATTATTTCCTCACGAAAGATCGGATGACCAAACAAAATCAAAAAGAACTTCCTTCTTCAGGGGCAATTTTTTTTTCTGGAAGCCCTTTACGAAGTACTTACGATTAATAACGACGGGGGGCCCTTACTGGACTTTGGTCTTAAATCGTGTATCAAATGATATAAATATTATATATACATATATACATACATACATACATAAATAGATACTAAAAAGCATTTATGTAACCTAAATTTTTGATTATTTTTTTTTGTTATCCAAACTAGAGAACCATATAAAATACAAAAACTTAAAAATAAGTTTACTTTTTTCCCAGAAAATTCGATTTTCTAATTTTATGCATTTTAGGCAATATAACTCAGTTTACCTGTTAGTAGACTCTCTTTTACCTTTAGAAATTGTTCTGACATCTGTTGTTACTTTATAAAACTATGTTGGTTAATATATTATTATTAAAAAATTTGTTGTAAAATCCTTATTAATCGATTTGATTAAATTAATTAAGGCAAAATGCCACTTACAGCTATAAGATATTACTTAACGTTTTGGAACTAATTACTGTATATCATCAGGTTTTCTGTCAAGAATAAAACACATAGATATTAAATTAAACTAAAATATGGAAAAAAATGTATTTTTTATAGATGAATAGAACTATTCTCTAACGTTTTTTTATTTATAAACATTATTATCAATGATATTATTTAGTTATTTTATTTTGTATTATTTCATAGTAATATAAAATAATAGTCTTTTGCAATTATTAAAGTTACAAATACAGTTAAAAAAATGCGTATATATAATAATAATGTTTTGTTCTTATCTATAAAAAATGTTTCTGTTATTATACACAAAGAATAAAAAAAATTATACATGTCAATGTAGTATATTTTGTGGGTACTTTTTTTTTCTAAATCATCAATATCTTAAGTTCAAAATAAAATTTTATCGATTTTAGTATTTGTCATCATAGTATTTAAATATAACTTACTTAAATTACAACACTCTACTGTAAACTATTGATTTTTAATATTTTTTAACTTCCCGTAGGGTAGTTATAGTAATGGGCCGAAAATCGAAAATAAAAATTTTCGCATATCTTCATGTTTTGAAAATTTAGTGATTTTGGAAATTAAAAAAAAAATCAAATTTTTCAAAAAAAATTCAGTTCCAAAAAATTCAAATTTTCGAAATTTCTCATCTTTTTCAAAAAAAAAACTAAATTTCAAAAAATTACAAAATGAATTATTTTTTACAAAATTTTGAGAATCTTTCGAAATTAAAAAACTTTGATAATTTTCAAAAATTTCCAAATACTCAAAATATTTAAAAAACGTCTCTTTTAGATTCCAAAGAATTTTAAACTTCGAAAAAAAAGAATCTGAATTATCAAAGAATTTCTAAAAAAAATTACTAAAAAAAATCTAATTTAAAAAAAATGGACTCTTGTAAACGTTTATTATAATAAATAATCCATTTGAAAATCTTCAAAACAATTATTGATTATTTTCATTCCTCGAATGTTTAATTAAGGTACGGGAAGTTCCAGCAATTTTCCCTAAGGCACGATGCCATACACAACTAGTTATTGTTTTTATTGATTGTTCTGAAATATTTTGAAAACGGTACAAAATGAAAAAACCTGCGACATATTCGAAATTTCCAAATTTTGTCAATAACTTTGGAAAATTAAAAGAACTGAAAAGTTTATTTGATTTATGAATTTAATTCGATTTTAACAGACCTTACCTATTTTAGTAAAACATTGAATTAAGTTCGGCATGTTTCTACAACTTGCCAATAGGTAAAATCCATTTCTAGATCAGTGTCTAATCTTAAAACAGGTTTGTCATAAAAAACTCTATTATACGTTTAATCTATTTCTGAATAAATCTCTCCCGCTGAGCGATTTTAAAACGAGAACGATTTTAGTTCGTTTTATTTTTATTTTTGTTCTTTTAATTCTATTGCGACTCATTTAGGCTATTATTATAAGTTATGATGTAAACAATACGTGGACATGGATATAAAAAATAAAAATAAAAATAGACTTGAACTCAAATGTAAACAAAAGTAATACAGTAGGAGATTTTACTGTCGATGTCTGTTTGAAAACATGTCCATGATGTGAGGGAATTATATTTATTATTATCAATCGAGCTTTCTAACAGTATTTATTTATTATCAAGAACAGATCCAGCACTATATTCATATTATATATTATTCTGATAATAATAATAATTTACTCTCAATTTATTATTAATTTATTAGGCTGTGTTCTAATTAGCTTCGTACGTCGCCACTAATCTGATTTATGAACTATATAATGACGTAAACACATATAAATTAGTCAAATCGAACGAAAATTATTACAGGCATATATATTGGAATTTGTAGAGTACTAATAATAACATTAATATGTGATTTATGCAACTTGCCGATAGACCAATCTTGATTTAAATCATGTTTCTGAAAACAAATTGTATACAGATCGTTTAAGGATTTTTTTGATAATATTTTTATTTTAAGATATCAATTTTAGGCAAATTGCTGGAACTTCCCGTACCGTAATGAAATATTCGAGGAATTTTAAACGTTTTCAAATATATTATTATAACACTGTGAGCAAATATAAATAATCATCATAAATCAATTCATCTCAAAATTTCTAAGAACGTTCCATAACAACCGTCATTTTCATTTCTAATTCAATTTCTTAAATATAGTTGTAAGTGAAAAATTTACCCAAAACTTAAAAACTGCGCCGGTACAGTCACATTCTAAACGCATTTGCCAATAATTCTGTGCGACAATTTCACTTAGACTGCGCTTATCGTGGCGGCATTTTTACATTTTTCAATAATTTTCACAAAATTGAAAAAACGCTTCGGTACGATCGCAATCTGAACGCGCTTGCGAATACATTTGTACCGGGTTGTCGCTTAGACTGTGCTTAGTTTTGGTAATTTTTTAATTTTTTAGCCCAAAATTATATTTTTATATTTTTTTTGCAAATTAAATAAAAATTAGTTTAATAAAATTTTGAAATAAAAAAAATTGCTTTTCTCGAAAACTAATTGTTTCTTCTCATTATCAACAGAAGTAAATTTTTTTTGGAATTAATCATCAAAATTCGTTGTATCAAAATCTGCCATTTTTTACCAATTTAGCTCCGTATCTCCGAAACGGGTGAACCTGCCCTTACTAGCTCTTTACTGATCAGAGACACGAATTCTACTGACTTGTAATAAGATTTTTTGACTGGCGACTAGTTTTTTATTAATGCGTTTTTGAAGTATACAGAGTTGCTGTAGGGCGATTTGATGTGAGAAAAAAGTGTACATAATTTAATGTCGCACAAATTCACAAAACACTTCATTTACCCCAAACGCATAATTTAAAAGTTACGAACGATCCAACAAATAAATCGTACCGCCTATCAATTCGCACCCTCAGTGTTTGAGTGTTTCCAGCAAATCATCTAATTTGGTCTCTAAATGCAAATTTTGATGCGGGTAATCGATATACGGTCTTAATTATTAATAAAAATCGTGTTTTTTAATTGAAACACAACCCGCATAATAAAATTCATATTCATATTTTGTATGATAATTAATTTTGATTTAAGATACTTTTGTGCGTGTCCATTCTGTAGATGCAAATTCTGTTAATGTCCTCTTGTCTAATATAACCCTTTTGATAATTCCAATTTAAAATAGATTAATAGAAGGACTTTGATGTGAATTTATATGATTTGCATATTATGCTGGTAGGAAATAGTAAGGAATTATTAAAATTGATGTTTGAGAAGCTCTTCAGGACGTGCCGTTAGCACAAGGACACTAAAATTTACACATACTATACTATAATGGATTTACCAAAATACTGTGTACTTAGAATATTTAAATTTTGACGGATTTTTTAAGTTTTAATATTTTTGTACATGGAGTACACATGAGTTGCATATAATTTTAGTACAAAAAGTCGAAAAATAGCTTTAAATGGTTTTTGATGAGCTCTTTAAGACCCACCGTTTGCGCCAGATTGCTGTAATTTGGATATATTATTTTTCAATATGTTTACTTGAATTCTGCATAGTCAGAATATTTAATTTTTTGCGGATTTAATATATATTAATATTTTTGCACCCAAAGTACACTATATTTGCATATAATTTCAGTACAAAAACGTGAAAAATCATCAAAATGGTTTTTGATGGGCTCCTCAGGACGCACTGTTTGCACTAGAATGCTGTATTTTGGATATATTATTTTTCAATATGTTTACTGAAACACGGCATACTCAAAATATTTAATTTTTTACGGATTTATTGAATATTAATATTTTAATACAAAAGTACGCTTAATTTGTATACAATTTCAGTACAAAAATTTAAGAACAATGTATAGAGTTTTTGACGAGCTCTTCAGGACGCACTGTTTGTAGCAAATTACTGTATTTTTACTTGATATACTTTGATGTGTCTAATAAAAAACTGCATACCTTAATTCTTCAATTTTCCATGGATTTATTAAATATTAATATTTTTGTATCCAAAGTACTCCTGATTTGCATATAATTCTGGTACCATACTAGAAGAATCATCGAAATCGTTTTTGATGAGTTCTTCAGGACGTACTGTTTGTACTAAAGTGCTGAAATAATTAAATAATATATTACAATATGTCTACTAAAATACTGCGTATCTAAAATATTTTTTTTACTAATTTATTAAATCTTAATATTTCAATACAAAAGTACACTTAATTTGTATATAATTCCAGTACATACAGAACAATGTATAAGGTTTTTGACGAGCTCTTCAGGATGCACTGTTTGTATCAGGATATTTTAATTTAAATATATAGTACTTCTATGTGTCTACTAAAATACAGCATACTAGAAGTTTTGAATTATTTATTAATAATTAAAATATTACTATTTTTTACCAAAAGTACACGTGATTTGCATATTAATACAATACTAGAAGAATTTTTGAAATAGTTTTTTGACGAGCTCTTCAGGACGCATACATTACACTAGAATGGTGTAATTTTAATATAATATACACAAATGTGTCTTACTAAAATCCTGAATCTTAGTAATTTATAATTTTTATAATTTCATTAAAAATTTATAATAATTCGCATATACAGTGTTATTTTTTGCATATAATTTCAATAAAAACAACCCAAATGTTCAAAATTAATATTTGACGAGCTCTTCAGGACGTACTGTTTCTATGAAGACGTTGCAATTTGTATATAATGTATTTTAATATGCCTACTATAAACATGCGTACCTAAAACACACATTTTGTACTTATTTGAAAAATATTGATATACCATTGTGCAAAATACATGAACAAGTTCGAATATTCTTTCACTTTGATACAAAAAAAATATTTTTGACGAGCTCTGCAGGCCGCACCGTTTTTTTGCAGACTACTGTAATTTGTATATGATATACTTTAATATGTGTATAATAATACTGCATACTAAAAATATATGATTTTTTACTCAGTATTTTATAATAGTTAATTCTAAATATTGAATTATTTGAAAATTTTGAACAAACCTCAATGTATGCTGGTTAGTAGAGTCTCTTTTTCTGTTTTATAGTCGGTATAGCTACTTTTTCTCTTTGTAAAAAAATATTTTGCAGGTTAGTCGAGTTAAAAAGATTCAGGTTGCAAATAAGTCAAGGTTTTTTTTATTTTACGGTTAAAATTAACTTGTACGTCAGTAAAGTCTCTATTTTTTTTTAAGTTTTGACTTTACTCTTCAGTAGTATCCCCTTTTCTGATTTTTGTCGAGATTTATAAGTTCTGAAATAAATTAACATTTGAATTAAAAATGTTGAATTAACGCTCACCATGCATATCCAAGCCTAAGTAAAAATGTATGGGAAAGCGTTGTGTTAAGTTCGGACGACATGGCAAGCACTCGTGATTTTTTTTAGAAATTAAAGGAAATTAGTTTGTATTTATTGTCAAAACTTATTTTTAACAATCTAATTTACTCATATGCATCCATTCGAGTTTCTTTTCTATTAATTATCATACTTAAGAACTATACATTATAGATTGAGTTATAAATACTAGATTAAAAATGGCGTTATAGGTATCCATTCTAGTTTTGTTTGCCTTTTTTAAACGTACCAAGGACTCTACTGACGAGCAAACTTAAAATTTGATCTAAAATCTAAAAAAGGACTCTATTTAATGATTCCATTTCAGTGTCCTTTTCTCTTTTTAACTAACTAAAACGCAAACACCTAAATCATTGTATAATCGTAAAAAAACTTTGCACTATCGTTTACCTTCTATTAAATCCATATCCGCCGTAAATCCAAATTAGCGCCTAATCTTATATCCGGCGGTGGCGGTAAATTTAAAAAATTCTCTTATTTTATTTCGGCATCAAAAAAGCAATAACCCATTTATCACGTAAGATTTTGCATAATTCCAGGCGGCGAAAATATCTTCGCAAAAGAGTCGTAAAAAATATATAGATATATTTTTGCTACTGAACGGGTAGGGACATAAAAAAGACGTGCAAATTGGCAGCAAGTTAATAACATAAATTGATCTACGAGGAAGGAAATCGGGATTTATAGGGTAGTTCCGGTTTATAGTAACGGATGTGGGATTATCGGTCATTATAGGGACTATAATAGGATTTTTTTTTGCTTTCACCAAAAATAATCGTTTCGTCAATACGAGCAGAAGGTTATTTGAATCATTTAAATCGGATGCTTTGTTTTCTAAAAAGCTCTCATAAAGATATTATACTT
>NW_020538040.1:81638-95046 GCF_003426905.1 Ctenocephalides felis | reverse complement strand
CTCTCTTGGTATTTTTTATTCACATTGTAATTGTAGTTGATTTACTGGTTAAATTAATTATTTCTTACAAAGTAAAAGGTAATTTTGTTTCTGAGTATTCTCAATTGTAAAAATATAATGTTTGGCACTCACATGGTATTTTTTGATTTTTTAATTTGGATATAATTTATTTTCTAACTTACATCCTTATTTACATGGTACTTTTTTCATCGACATTATCATTATTATACCAATCATGAGCCCTTTCCAGTAAAAATTGGTACTATATTTTTCAAATTTTTGTTCCAAAATATAATAAATTGTATATACAGGATTTTATAAAATTTATTAAGCTTTTTAGTAATATATAATAATTTATGTGTATTTGAATAAGATATAAACAAATTATTCCAAAAACTATAAAAAATGCACCAAGTTTGTAATAGTCAAATCTAAGCAAGACTGTGTTTTGAAAATCCAAATTTGAAGTATTTTTTGCTTAAATTTTTGTTCCAAAAGTTAATAACTTGTAAACACAAAATTTTATAAAATTTAATAAGCTTTCTTGGGATATATAATAATTCTTATGTTGTTAAATAAGTTATACATAAATTATTGCTAAAACTAAAAAAATGCACCAAGTTTGAATTAATCAAGTCTAAGCCAGACTGTGTTTTCAAAATTCAATTTTGAAGTATTTTTTACTTAAATTTTTTGTTCTAAAAGTTAATAACTTGTTTGTACAGGATTTTAGTAAATTTAATAATCTTTCTTGTAATATATAATAATTTGTATGTTTTGGAATAGTTTATGAACAAATTATTGCAAAAACTGAAAAAATGCACTAAGTTTGTAATAATCAAGTATAGCAAGACTTTTTCAAACGTTTAAAAAAAAATTTAAATTTTTTTTTTAATAAAAAGAACTCTACTGACAAGGAAATTTCGAAATTATTTTTCTTAAATTATCAATTTTGAAGATGTGTTAAAAAAGGACTGTACTGACGAGCAAATAGGCATCATATATCAAATAGCATATATATACATATATATATATATATATATATATATATATATATACATATATATATAATATATATATATATATATATATATATATATATATATATTTGCATAGTACTCGTCGAGACCTTTCATTTGATACCCCACATGCTTATATTTGAAGCAAAACTTTTTAACTCATATTTACTCACGAGTTCTGCAACCCATTGGTTTACTTTCCACTATATCGCTTGTAACTTTTGAAACGTTTGTCCAAATTGAATGATATATTCAGCAGTCTTATATAGAATTGAACGCTCCATAATTTTAGCAAACTATACTATATAGCAACTTTGTGCACTTTAATATTGCAAAAATCACATAAAAAATCGGATATATAATATGTCTGGAATTATATTAATATTTTGAGTCTTCCACTAATATATTTGGATAATGCTCGATGAAAACTTTCATTTGATACCCCACATGCCTATATTTAAAGTAAAATTTTTTAAGGCTTGTTTGACCCGCTATAACAAAATAGTGAAGTAAGGTGAAAAATATTGTTTTAGATAATTTTAATAAAATATTTGAGACTTTTTGCTATGTCTCTGGTATACACCTATTTTCTAAAAAATCTATCCTAGTAACAATTACCAATGGACAATGTTCTCTAATGAAATTCTATGCCTGATAACACAATACCATCCACAGATACATTGTATCCAAAAGAATGTCCACATAAGATTTTTATTACAACTAATTAGACGTTTTGGCACCCCATTCCTCCCCTATTTTATTTATCTCACACTCGTAAGACATCACAATTCTCCTGGAATTTTCACAAATCTCATATCGCGCCTGTGATTGGAATTCCGAAATCCTTAATAAGAGAGATTAAGAGTTAAGGGTGAGAATTTGGGGTGCAATTACCAGTATGTGCAATTTTTGCACAAATTGCGAAGGATAAAAGATTCTTATGAAATGAGAAGTAATTCATGGGGCGGTCTGACGAGTTCGTTAAAAGTGTTATAAGTGTTAAGTAGGTTTTTTTCATGCGTTCGTTTTTTACGCAATTAGAAAGGACTCTACTGACAAGCAAAAACAGATGTCTTTTATATGTATGCTTTTTTGCAATTAAAAAGAACTCTACTGACGAGGTTTTTTTTCTGTATTAGGATAAAACTCTACTGACAAGCAAAGACAGAGTTTGTTAAAATTGTTACTTAATTATTATTACTTGATAGTGTAAAACTCATTTTAAGTTACTGATATGTAATTAACTTCAAAAAGGACTGTTGTCAATTTTATTATTTTTTTTTTACAAAATTCATTCAAAATAAAATGCAGATTTTTTTAAAATTCTGAATCATATTTACAGCACTTTTTATTTAACTTGTTATTATTAATTATTTTTATTATTATTATTAGTGGTGCTTTCTCCGGAGGCAGGTCCATAAAAGTGCGACAATTTTTTATTTAATTTTGAACTTAGAGTCCATGTCTCTGATCTCTGGAAAGTCATGATTTAATAAATATAACTTGTAATCAATTTCTTATAGTAGGCGAGATTTATTTGCTCGTCAGTAGAGTCTCTTAATCCAGAGTCCATGCCTCTGATCTTTAAAGAGCTTTGTTCCAAATTATTATAGAATAGTTTTTTTTCAGAGTCCATGTTTCTGATCCTCATGTTTTTTGTATAATTTGTTATGATTTTTTTTAATAAAAGTCAATTATTAGTAGTGTTCTTTTTTACAGAAACCATACCTCTGATCCATAGAGAGTAATGCATTAAATTCAGCTAGTTATTAATGTTTTTTTTTAGTTTTTTTTTAGCTGAAAATACATTTCAATATTTGTTATAAAGTCATTATTGAAGTCACTCAACTTGCATTAATATTAATAATATTAATGGAGTCTACTGACGAGCAAAATCAAACTTTTTTACCACATTATATTTTTATGAGAGAAATTCCATTGAAATCAGTTTTATGTACAACATGTAATAATTACGCAAAAAGAACTCTACTGACGAGCAAAGCTAAATTTTTGTTTTATTATTAAGTAAAAGAAAGAACTCTACCGACTAGCAATATTAAATTATTATGCTTGGAATCGTTTTTCTGTTAAAAAAAGAACTCTACTGACAAGCAAGCAAAATCTATACTTGGTACAATGAAACAGACTCCACCAAAATTAAATATCTTTGTTCTTTGAAAGAAAGGACTCTACCGACTAGCAAATTATAACTCAATTATTATTATTATTATTATTATTGCCGTATCTTTAAAGCAAATATTACCATCGTCTTCATAAATATTCAATCGAGTCAAAATATCAAAGTAGAAATTGAAATGCATCTTGTAGTCGGAAGGAAAAGTAATATTTGTTCAAGTAATGTATTCTCGTATTTGGCAACCCTTAATTGTGTGTTTAGGGTTTGCATTTTGCATTTCGCTTTTCTCGTACGATAAATAAATAAATGCAATATTATCGTATGCATATAGTATACTAGACATATTCATATGAATAAGGAATATACGTTTGCATGTCAGTAGAGTTTTTTTTTTTAATTTTGAGTTTCCAAGAATCATTTTAATTGTCAGAGTTTTTTTAGTTAGTGACTTTCAAACTCAGTCACTAGAGTCCTTTTTCAAATTTATCAGTTCCAAGGACCTTTTCAATTGTCAAAAAAGTCTTGATTAAGTTAATGGTTTTCAAATTTAGTTTGCTTGTCAGTAGAGTCCCTTCTTGTTATTTTCAAATATGTTTGCTCGTCAGTAGAGTCCTTTTCTCAAATTTTTCAGTTTAAAGGATCTTTCCATTGTCAGCAGAGTCTTTTTAGTTAGCGACTTTCAAATTTAGTTTGCTCGTCAGTAGAGTCTTTTTTGAAATTCTAGGTATCATTTTGGTTCGCTCGTCAGTGGACTTTTTTGCAATTCTAGGTATTTTTTAGTTTGCTCGTCAATAGAGTCCATTTTTGAAGTTCATTTTAGTTTGCTCGTCAGTAGAATCCTTTTTTTTTATTCTAGTGATCATCTCAGTTTGCTCGTCAGTAGAATCCTTTTTTGAAGTTGTATGGATTATTTCAATTTGCTTGTCAGTAGATTTTTTTTTTTAATTCTAGTGATCTTTTTAGTTTGCTCGTCAGTAGAGTCCTTTTTTGAAGTTATAGGTATCACTCTAGTTTGTTCGTCAGTAAAGCCCTTTTTTGAAGATTTAGGGATCATTTTAGTTTGCTCGCTAGTAGTCTTTTTTTGAAGTTCTAGGTAACATTTTAGATTTGCTCGTAAGTAGAGTCCATTTTTGAAGTTCTAGAGATCTTTTTAGCATTTTAGTTTGTTCTTCCTTTTTTAAAGTTCTTGGAATCATTTTAGTTTGCTCGTCAGTAGAGTCTTTTTCTGCAGTTCTAAGGACCATTTTAGTTTGCTCGTCAGTAGAGTTCTTTTTTTCTGAAGTTCTAAAAATCATTTTGTTTTGCTCGTCGGTAGAGTCCGTTTTTTGAAATTCTAGGAATCATTTCAGTTTGCTCGTCAGTAGAGTCTTTTTTTTTAAGTTCTAGAGATAATTTTGGTTTGCTCGTCAATATAGTCCTTCTTTTGAAGTTCTAGGCATCATTTTGGTTTGCTCGTCAGTAGAGTCCTTTTTTGAAGTTCTAGGTATCATTTTGGTTTACTCGTCAGTAAAGTCCTTTTTAGAATTTCTAAGTGTCATTTAGTGTTTCTCGTCAGTAGAGTCCTTTTCTCTGAAGTTTTAGGCATCATTTCAGTTTGCTCGTCAGTAGAGTTCTTTTTTGAATTTCTAGGTATCATTTTGGTTTAATCGTCAGTAGAGTCCTTTTTTGAAGAAGTTCTAGAGATCATTTTTGTTTGCTCGTCAGTAGAGTCCTTTCTTGAGGTTCTGGGTATAATTTTTTTAATTTAATTTAATTTTGTTTCTTTCTCAGTAGAGTCCTTTTTTTGAAATTCTTGGAATCTTTTTGGATTGCTCTTTAGTCGAGTCTTTTTTTGAAATTATTGGTATCATGTTAGCTTCTTTGTCACTAAAGCCATTTTTGCAAGTTTTGGGTATCATTTTACTTTGCTCGTCAGTAGAATCTCTTTATTGTGTATATTTCGCAACAATATAATCTAGTCTAAAATCAAATCTCGTATCATCCCTTTCAGTAATATTAAATACATACAAATATAATTGAAATGATTTGCGAGAGGCCCTTATTTCCGCGCCCTTTCATCGCTTAAATAAGTAAATGTAAACAAAAAGAGGGGCACCACTTAATAATAATGGCTTTGCGATTGTGCAAACATTTAGATTTTGAGGGACACCACTGTGTATCACAATATATATCTATATTTACATCAGATACATCAGATAAATACATTATCGAGGTAAAAAGGTCGGAAATAGGCGTTCTGGACAACCTGATATCATGCAGTAGTAATACCCATTGAGCTAATTTGCTTCAAATTAGGTTAAGTGTACTCTGACATTTGTAATACATAAACAAAAAAGTGTATAAAAATTATCTCTAATAATCGATGTCTAATAAAATAATCGTACGATTACATAGTATTGAGTTATAATTAATTATATCTAGTTATTTATGGAAAATGCTCTCTAAATAAATTCTATCGGAGATAGTAAACAAAAAGCGATACTACTAACGAGAAAACTATAAAAATAGTACTAATTTATTGGATTCGGTCAAAAAAGGGACTCTACTGACGAGCAAACTATGACAATTTTGATTTACACAATAATTTTCCAAAGTTATGTTTTCACTTGAATTTGCTAAATTTTGTTCTCTAAATCGTTTGTCATTTATCGACGTTTTTTTCAAAAGTAGGCTGCACCGATTTTAGATATTTTATGAAGTTGTATCTGTATCTTTGTAATATTTTATTTTCATTTTATCAAAATTTCCCAAAAGTCAAACTGAATTTGCAGCTAATTGTAAGTTGTATATGATAAAACAGCAACTTGCCTCTAGGCAAATCTCGAACTCTATTTTGCATGCGACATATCGTTGAAAAAGGCTCGAAGAGAGGAATACGAATTTAATACTTATTTTGAATTATACTATAATGGCTAAAAGTTTGTATTTATAGTATTACTGCTTAAAATAGTAATGTGCAACTTGCCTCAAGGCAAATCTCGAACACATTTTGCATGTGACATGTCAAACAAAAGGTCTCGAAGAGAGTATTACGAATTTAGTATTCGTTTTTGTTTATACTATATTAGTTAAAAATTGATACTATTCAAGACTTTGATATTATTCATAATTAATTCCAACAATTTTCTTTAATTATTTTCCAAAGATTTATTAGAAAAAACAAGAACAGATAGTATCTTAACATTTAATTTAAAATCAAAATAATTTTTTTTGACTAGTATGTAATAAGGGCGGACAATATGAAATTGTATTGTTTTCTCGCTCACTCGCTCGTTGGTGACGCATCTTTTATCTCTTTCTCCCTCACAATAATAATAATGTGCAACTTGCCTCAAGGCGAATCTCGAACACTATTTTGAATGTGACATATCCTTGAAAAGGGCTCAAAGAGAGGAACACGAATTTGGTACTCATTTTTCTTTATATTTTATAACAAATATCTTAAAACTAATTAAATTGAATTTTAGGCCAAATTACTAAAGTAGAAACTTGCCTTGCAAATCACAATTATCACGTGAACTATCGTTGAAAAGAACTTTAAAAAAGGAATACAAATTCAATACTTGTTTTATTTATATTTATGTTCACTCATTTATTGAATATCGAATGCCCCAAGAAGTTTCACTTCGAAAATAATTTTTGTGTTACTCCTAGATCCAAAATTGGGTATTACAAAACCGGTGTTTAGACTGATTTAAATATTAGGCTCAAACTACAGAAATTTTCAAAAGATTTTAGTTGACTTTGTGATATCTTAACCCTAATAGTTAAATAGTAGACCAGCAACTTGCCTTAAGGCAAATCTCGAATACTATTTTGCATGTGATATATCAAATAAAAGGATTCGAAGAGATAAATACGAATTTAGTATTTGTTTTTGTTTATACTATAATGGCTAAAAGTTAATATTTATAGTGTCACTACTTAAAATATAAATGTGCAACTTGCCTCAAGGCAAATCTCGAACACTATTTTGCATGTGACATATCATTTGAAAGGGCTCGAAGAGAGCAATACGACTCCAAAATTAGTTTTTGTTTATATTTTATAACAAATATCTTACAACTAATTAAATGGAATTTTAGTCCAAATTTCTTAAGTAGCAACTTGCCGATAGGCATATCTCAATTATCATGTGACATATCGTTAAAAACGGCTCGAAGAGAGAAATACGAATTTAGTATTTGTTTTTGTTCATATTTTGTAACTAAAATTTTAAATTTGAAAATTTGTTTTATATTAAATTCATGAGACAATGCTTTTACAACAGGTTTATAATTTTAAATTGCTATTTTTTAATATTTTTACTAAGACTGCTAATATTAATTATTTAGACGTTTTTTAAATGCAAATGCCTTAAGGCAACACGCCTACCAAAAGGTAAAAAATAACTAATTTAATTAATTAAATTACAATTAAATAACATGGAAATTTTTACGATTTTTATGGCAAAAACCAAATTAGAATCACCCTTATTTCATATTTTTATTAGTATTTAACTTCGTTTTATTTATCAGCTTAATTATAATTATTAGTTTTTTCTTTTTAATTTTGTCATAATTAATTTTAAAATTAAGATTAAAATAATTGCTATTTACAATATAAAAAATATTTACAAAAATTGTAAAGCTAGACGTGAAACTAAAAGAGGTTGAAACTGAAATTACATTGCAAATTTTTAAGAAGAATCATTAGTATTACGTGATTTACTGATTAATTACCTTTAGTATTGCTTGATGAAATCTTTAGTATTGCCTGAAGAAATTCTTTGTATTGCCTGATGAAATCCTTAGTATTACCTGACGAAAGAAAATATGGAGTTTTATGTATATATGTTTTTTTTGTTATTTTTTTTTAAATCCAACGAAATGATTTTTTTAAATGTATGAACATGAAACTTGTCTGGAAACATATTGTAATGAACTTAAGAGAATTTTTAGTATTGCCTGATGAGAATAAACCAAAATATCTGGAGTACTTTTTTATATATAAATTTATAAAAGGTTGGATACAATAAATAAGAGATCGACAAAAATATCAAAGTAAGCACTAGAGGACAGAGTCACCCTATTATTATAGATTAATACGATTATATATATATATATTATATATATATATATTACATATATATGTCAGTAGATAAGTGTATTATTTAGTTACGTGCATCAAAAAGCACTTACTTAAATTATATATCCGACTATATTTATATCTATATATAAATGTATATAATTTTATAAGGGTCGTTCGAAAAGACGAGAGAAAAAAAACATATATCTCTTGAGACAGATTTAAAGGAAGTGAAGTGTTTTTTCGTTCGAGGACTCTACTAATATTGTTTGTGCGGATTTATTTTAATTCCGATTTGAAATCGTACTTTGTTATAAAAATAAACAATGTTATATTTATCTTTTGGAATAAGTCTCTTGAGATAAGTCGTGAACAAAAATTGATTGTGTTTCCAGACTTCCTGATCGTAATAAAATAAATATAATGAGTCTAAGAATTTATTATTAAATATTATTATTATTATTATTACTATTTCAGTCGATTTTATGTTCATGACGTACATAATATTAATTTCTGTCTGTTTCGGAAGTATTTCCCTCTACCATAATAATATAATTAATCAATTTCGTCTCGAACAAATCATGTGTTAATAATGTTATTGTGTCGGATGAATATTTGCATCATATTGTTAATATATTGTTTTGATTAATATGCCAAAAACTTATTACTAAACTATTTACCTAACTAAAACTAACTTATATGAAGCCGTTATTGAACTATTCGAAACGTCTGGAGAGCAAAATTATAATCGTATAAGAACAAGGAAGTAAATTTGTATGTGCAAGGAAAGTGTAAAATAATTACTTTATTTTTTTATAATTTTTTACTAATTATTGTACTAAATTTGATTGGTTTAAATTTCGAATGTGTAATTTGATTTTCAAAATAAAAATGTTCTTGGAAACTTACACTTAATGCAAAAGTTAATACATACTTGAAACTTTAAAGATATATTTATTTAAATCATTAAACTTTATTAGCTTCCCGAAGGAGAAGTTTATGTTTTTGTCAAAAAAATCCGATTCGCTAATTTTATGTCGAAAAGGATTCCTAAAACTATTTAAAAATGCACAAAAAGGACTCTACTGACGAGCAAACTATTTCAGTAAAATAAAATTCTTAAAAACTATTTGAAAATGCATAAAAAGGGACTCTACTGACGAGCAAACTAATTTCAGTCGAAAAGGATTCCTAAAATTATTTAAAAATGCATAAAAAGGGACTCTACTGACGAGCAAACTAATTTCAGTCGAAAAGGATTCCTAAAACTATTTAAAAATGCATAAAAAGGACTCTACTGACGAGCAAACTATTTCAGTAAAATAAAATTCTTAAAAACTATTTGAAAATGCATAAAAAGGGACTCTACTGACGAGCAAACTAATTTCAGTCGAAAAGGATTCCTAAAATTATTTAAAAATGCATAAAAAAGGACTCTACTGATGAGCAAACTAATTTCAGTCGAAAAGGATTCCTAAAACTATTTAAAAATGCATAAAAAGGACTCTACTGACGAGCAAACTATTTCAGTAAAATAAAATTCTTAAAAACTATTTGAAAATGCATAAAAAGGGATTCTACTGACGAGCAAACTATTTCAGTAAAATAAAATTCTTAAAAACTATTTGAAAATGCATAAAAAGGGACTCTACTGACGAGCAAACTAATTTCAGTCGAAAAGGATTCCTAAAACTATTTAAAAATGCATAAAAAGGACTCTACTGACGAGCAAAACTATTTCAGTAAAATAAAATTCTAAAAACTATTTGAAAATGCATAAAAAGGGACTCTACTGACGAGCAAACTAATTTCAGTCGAAAAGGATTCCTAAAATTATTTTAAAAATGCATAAAAAAGGACTCTACTGATGAGCAAACTAATTTCAGTCGAAAAGGATTACTAAAACTATTAAAAAAAGCATAAAAAGAGACTCTACTGACGAGCAACTATTTCAGTAAAATAAAATTTGGAAAATTATTTGAAATGCATTAAAAAAGGGATTCTACTGACGAGCAAACTATTCAGTAAAATAAAATTCCTAAAAACTATTTGAAAATGCATAAAAAAGGGACTATACTGACGAGCAAACTATTTCAGTAAAATAAAATTCTTAAAAAACTATTTGAAAATGCATAAAAAGGGGACTCTACTGACGAGCAAACTATTTCAGTAGTAAATTAAATTTTTAAAAATTATTTAAAAAAAAACACAAAGGGAACTCTACTGACTAACAAACTAATGCAAAACAAACAGGATTTAAAAAAGGAACTCTACTGACAAGCGAAATGTATTTTTAACACTAAATAAAAAGGATAAAAAAGAAACTCTACTGACAAACAAACTGAATCACACGGTAAGAAATTTTTAAAATAAATATTAGCATAACTTCATTAAAATTAAAATAATATAATCATATCATTATATAGAATCTTTAGTATTGCCTGATGTTTAGTATTGCCAATGGCACAAAAACTACACGCATTTGAATAAATTTTGACTTAAATTATATTAATTTTTTACAATATCATTGATAATTCAATATTTATTATTATTATTATTATTATTATTAGTCGATTTTATGTCTATGACGTACATAATATTAATTTCCATCTGTTTCGGGAAGTATTTCTCTACCATAATAATATAATTAATCAATTTCGTCTCGAACAAATCATGTGTTAATAATGTTATTGTGTCGGATGAATATTGCATCATATTGTTATTATATTGTTTTGATTAATATGCCAAAAACTTATTACTAAACTATTACTAAACTAAACTAACTTAATGAAGCAGTTATTGAACTATTCGAAACGTCTGGAGAGCAAAATTATAATCGTATAGAACAAGGAAGTAAATTTGTATGGAAATTGAAGTGTAAAAAACGTAATAAATTTTATTTTCGTTCAAATACAAATTTGTAATTTGATTAAACTAGTGGTGTATCGTGCCTTAAGGCAAATTGCTGGAACTTCCCGCGTTGTAATGAACTGTTCGAGGAATATTAAATGTTTTCAAATATACTATTATTTCTAAATACTCTAACTTTCATTATTCGTATTTTATTGACAAATATAAGGGGCTATGAATCAGACGACGACGTTTATAATATTACATGAAATCTGAATGTAAACATATTACATGAAAAAATGAATAAATAAAACTTAATCTATCGGAGTTAGAATGAAGGATCTTATCTTATATTTCTAAAAATTATATAAACTGAAATGCAAGTTAAAATTATTTATGAAAAGTTTATAAGTGAGCTTAGAACTTTAGCCAGAATTAAAATTAAAATCCGAATTATTTTTGAAATTCAAATATTAAGACGTAAAATAAAAAAGGACTCTACTGACGAGACAAACTTAGATTCATAATCTTCTACATTAAAATTTCCAAAATAGTCATTGTTCTAATTTGTAATAAAATAGGACTCTACTGACGATCAAAATAAATTTCACATAGAATATTTTAATATAATCATTGTGCTCTTTTGATAATGTAAAAAGGACTCCACAAACAAGCAAAATAAAATTTGGATTTAAAATTAAAAAGGACTTCTACTGACGAGCAAAGTAAAATATAGAATTGAAATAAAAAAGGACTCTATTGACAAGAAAATAAATTTAGACTTAAAATAAAAAGGACTCTACTGACGAGCAAACTTATATTCATCATCTTCTACATTAAAATTTTTAAATAGTTATTGTGCTAATTTGTAATAAAATAGGACTCTACTGGCGATCAAAATAAATTCTACTCTTTTCACATAAAATACTTAAATATAATCATGTGCCTTTGATGATGAAAAAAGGACTCTACTGACAAGCAAAACAAAATATAGACTTAAAATAAAAAAATGATTCTACTGACGAGCAAATAAAAATTTAAACTTGAAATAAAAAAGTACTCTACTGACAAGCAAAATTAAATTTTACTTCTCTTATCATAGAATATTTTATTATAATCATTGTTCTCTTTAATAATGAAAAAGGACTCTACTGACGAGCAAAATTAAATTTAGATTTAAAATTAAAAAGGACTCTACTGACGAGCAAAATTAAATTTAGATTTAAAATTAAAAAGGACTCTACTGACGAGCAAAGTAAAATATAGACTTGAAATAAAAAAGGACTCTACTGAGAAGCAAAATAAAATATAGACTTAAAATAAAAAAAGTTCTCTACTGACTAGCAAAATAAAATATAGACTTAAAATAATAAGGACTCTACTGACAAGCAAAATAAAACAATTATAGCAAAATAGAAAATTATATATAATTTTTATTTTTAGAGATTGTAATTGAACTAGTAATAATACTACAAATAATAACAAACATAATAATAGTAGTTATTGTTAATAGTTTGAGTGATAGTAGTTAATTATAATTAAATACCATCACTCAAACTATTAACAATAAATACTATTATTATGTTTGTTATAATTATTATTAAATACTATCACTCAAACTAATAATAATAAATACCATCACTATTTTTACAATTAATCACTAATATTATTAATGATAATAATAATATTATTCTTTTGGAGCTTTTCTTACTTTATCGCCGACAAAAAATAATATGACACTTTTGAAGAATACTATAATAATAAAAAGATACACACGTGTGTGTTTATATGTGTATGTTGTATCGTTGGATACATTATTTCAATTTGATATAAAAAACATTTAATGATACACTAACCGCAGAGATATATAGTGCTACTGTAATACGCCGAAATAAATTATTATTGTATCATATATACATTATATATATATATATATATATATATATATATATATATATATATAATAGATGATGTAGACAACCTTTTGAATAAATAAATGGTTTTAGTGTATAGTTATTATTTGAAAAACAGTGTCTTCATCGAGTCAATTAGTAACATTACTAAATTAATTGTTTATAAAATAAATTTTCAAATTATAACTCCTTTTAAGATTGTTTCTTTAATCTAAATTAATAAGATTAATCTCTTAATATAAATTAAGATAAGATAGTTTAAATTAAGAGTATTTTAAGAAAATTAAATCAAGTGGATAATATAAATTTAATACTTCTTTGACTTTTGCTTTTCTTAAAATATGATTTTACTTAAAATTATTAGACATTTTGAGAATAATTCTATTTTTTTAAATTTATAAATTTTTCAATAATTATTTTAT
>NW_020538040.1:23680-80638 GCF_003426905.1 Ctenocephalides felis | reverse complement strand
AAGTAAAATGTTTTTTTGAACTATACAAATCGGACGCTCCGTGCTCTTAAAAACTGAGTTACCGTTTTTGGCACTTTTTGCCCCGTATCTCCGGAACGGCTAGAATGTTTTTTGAATTATTCAAATTGCTTCATCCGTGTTCCCGAAATCGTCGACGAAAATTTGTATCCGAACACACACACATGCACGCACACACACACACACATACATCAATTTTCTCCAAGGTATGCCAACATATTCAGAAACCATACCAGATATATAAAAATTTTCATTTTCGATTTTTTGCGATTACTTACCCTATGGAAAATTAATTATTAATAAATCAATTTATCATCTCCAGAACTTTAACAATCGTCATTTCATTTCGAATCAAATTCCAAAAAAAAAAATAGTTGCCAAATTTACCCAAAATTGAAAAAGTGCTCCCGCATAGTCACAGTCTAAACGCATTTGCAAATAATTCTGTGCGACATTTTCACTTATACTGTGCTCAGCTTGGCGGCATTTTCACATTTTTCAATAATTTTCACAAAATTGGAAAAGTGCTCCAGTACACAAACAGTCTAAACGCACATGGGTAAACATTTGTACCAGAGTGGCGCTTAGACTGTTCTTAGCTTGGGTGATTTTTTGAATTTTTAATCCAAAATTACAAAAAAATTTTTTTGAAAAAAAAATTAGAAACAAAAATTTTTTTTTTCCAAAATCAATTATTTTGTTGAAAAAAGCAGAAAGTTCTTTGAATCATTTAAATCGGACGCTTAGTTCTCTCAAAAACAGCAATTTTTTTTAAATTTAGCTCTGTATCTCCGAAACCTCTGGGCCTACCTTTGCCAAAAACTAATCAGCACATCTCCCTATCAATAGGAATCGAATGTTTTTTAAACCATTCAAATCGGTTGATCCGTTCTCTTAAAAACTCGCTTTCTATTTTTGCACTCTTTGCTCCATATCTCCGTAACGGCTGGACCTGCCTTTGCCAAAACCTAATCAGCACATCTCCCTATCAATAGGAATCGAATGTTTTTTAAACCATTCAAATCGGTTGATCCGTGCGCCCGAAAACGTGGACGAAAAAAAACGGACATACAAAACACACACACACACACACACACACACATCCATTTTTTCTGAAGTATGCCAAAATGTTCAGAAACCTTCAAAACGTCGAGAAATGTAAAAATTTTCAATTCCGATTTTTGGACGATTACTATAACTTACCCTACGGGAAGTTAAAAAACGTAATAAATTTTATTTTCGTTCAAATTACAAATTTGTAATTTGATTTAAAACTAGTGGTGTATCGTGCCTTAAGGCAAATTGCTGGAACTTCCCGTACCGTAATGAACTGTTCGAGGAATATAAAATGCTTTCAAATATATTATTATTCTAAATACTCTGTAACTTCCATTATTTGTATTTTATAGACAAAGTATAAGGGCATATGAATTAGACGACGACGTTTATGATATTACATGAAAACTGAATGTAAACATATTATATGAAAAATGAATAAATAAAACTTAATCTATCGGAGTTAGTATAAAGGATCTTATCTCATATTTATAAGAATTATATAAACTGAATTGCAAAGTTAAAATTATATATTTAAAGTTTATAAGTTTAGAACTTTAGCCAGATTTTAAATTAAAATCTGAATTATTTTCGATATTCAAAATATTCAAAAAGACATAAAATAAAAAAAGGACTCTACTGACGAGCAAACTTATGGTCATCATCTTCTACATTAAATTTTCAAAATAGTCATTGTGCTCTTTAATAATGAAAAAAGGACTCTACTGGCGATCAAAATTAAATTTCATTCTTTTTTACATAAAATATTTTATTATAATCATTGTGCTCCTTAATAATGTAAAAAGGACTCTACTGACGAGCAAACAAAATGTAGACTTGAAATACAAAAGGACTCTACTGACGAGCAAACTTATATTCATCATCTTCTACATTAAAATTTTCAAAATAGTCATTGTGCTAATTTGTAATAAAATAGGACTCTACTGGCGATCAAAATTAAATTCCACTCTTTTCCACATAAAATACTTTAATATAATCATGTGCCTTTTGATGATGAAAAAAGGACTCTGCTGACAAGCAAAACAAAATATAGACTTAAAATAAAAAAATGATTCTACTGACGAGCAAAATAAAATTTAAACTTGAAATAAAAAAGTACTCTACTGACAAGCAAAATTAAATTTTACTTCTCTTATCATAGAATATTTTATTATAATCATTGTTCTCTTTAATAATGAGAAAAGGACTCTACTGACGAGCAAATAGAATATAGACTTAAAATAAAAGGACTCTACTAACAAGCAAAACAAAATATACACTCAAAATAAAAAGGACTCTACTGACAAGCAAAATAAAATATAGACTTGAAATAAAAAAGACTCTACTGACAAGCAAAATAAAACAATTATATCAAAATAGAAAATTATATATAATTTTTATTTTTAGAGATTGTAATAGGAATAGTAATAATACTACAAATAATAACAAACATAATAATAGTATTTACAATAGTTTGAGTGATAGTATTTAATTATAATTAAATAATAAATACTATCACTATTTTTACAATTAATCACTAATATTATTAATGATAATAATAATATTATTCTTTTGGAGCTTTTCTTACTTTATCGCCGACAAAAAATAATATGACACTTTTGAAGAATACTATAATAATAAAAAGATACACACGTGTGTGTTTATATGTGTATGTATGTATCGTTGGATACATTATTTCAATTTGATATAAAAAACATTTAATGATACACTAACCGCAGAGATATATAGTGCTACTGTAATACGCCGAAATAAATTATTATTGTATCATATATACATTATATATATATATATATATATATATATATATATATATAATAGATGATGTAGACAACCTTTTGAATAAATAAATTGTTTTAGTGTATAGTTATTATTTGAAAAACAGTGTCTTCATCGAGTCAATTTAGTAACATTACTAAATTAATTGTTTATAAAATAAATTTTCAAATTATAACTCCTTTATAAGATTGTTTCTTTAATCTAAATTAATAAGATTAATCTCTTAATATAAATTAAGATAAGATAGTTTAAATTAAGAGTATTTTAAGAAAATTAAATCAAGTGGATAATATAAATTTAATACTTCTTTGACTTTTGCTTTTCTTAAAAATATGATTTTACTTAAAATTATTAGACATTTTTGAGAATAATTCTATTTTTTTAAATTTATAAATTTTTCAATAATTATTTTATTAATAACCTTCAAATTGTTTGTAATAATTTAAATAATTATTTTAATAATAATTTTCAAATAGTTTCTAATAATTTGAAACTTATGGAATCAACAACTTAATGATTGTCTGTCTGTAATCTGTTGAAAACAATTTTTTTTTAATTTTTTGGGACACATCAAGTTTTTGGAATATATTAATTTTTACAATTTTAATTTCTCTAAATTTGTTATCTGAATAACTCAAAATATTTAGTTATAATTATTAATATAAACATTTTTTAGAAACATTTTTAATTATTTTAAAGTATATGAAAAGAATTAGTTATTTAATGTAACACCGTTTCTTCAAATTTTGTTTAATTCTTTGGAACACATACATTTTTTGAAATACAATAATTTTCACATTTTTAGTTTTCCTAAATTTATTATTAGATTTACTCAAAACATATAGTTTCAATTAATATTCTGATCATATTCTTAAGCATTCTCAATTATTTTAAAGTATATAAAAAGAATTAGTTATTTAAGGGAGATCTGTTTCTTCAAATTTTCTTTAATTCTTTGGAACACATAAATTTTTTGAAATACAATAATTTTCACATTTTTAATTCTCCCAATTTTATTAATTGAAGTAAACAAAATATATAGTTTCAATTAATATTTTTATCATTTTCTGAAAACACTATCAATTGTTTTATAATATCTAAAAAGGTTTGGTTGGATTTGTGTCATTGCTTTTATATTGTTTGAGTTGATTTTTTGTCCATAACATTTCTATTTTTTAATTTCTTGTAATGAAAATTGTTATTACTTTGTAAGTACAAGTAAAAATATGTTCGTTTTATTCAAAGGTTACCAGCGCCAGCACTATTTTTTATATATTGTTCGTGTAAGTGTAAGTGGATACATCACACGTAATAATTATATTCCGGGTATTTTATAACATGTTATTAGAAAGATGATAGTATATTGTCAGACTTTTTGTATATTTTTATAAACTATATATATATATATATATATATATATATATATATATATATACACGTTACTACTTTTTTTATTAGTATTTTGTGCCACAACACTGTTGTTATTTATATCCATATTAATAAATGCCAATTAATATATTATGATTATAAATTTATTAATATTAGGCTGTTGATTTTATTTTGAACGTTGCTTCCGTTAATTAAATAATCGAAATGCCAATTTTACTCCGTCGTGTATTTTAATTTTAATTTTGTGTTTCAATTTCCGAATTAATTCGGCAAGATGTTACGTAAGTATTGAGATGCAACTTAATAACTTGTTTTCAATTTTCTTACGAGAATATTTAACCCTTTTATAAATCCATTTCGGATTTATAAATACATTATACATAGGTATATATATATGTATATATATGTATATATAGGACAGGGCCGCACATCCAACTCTTTTTACTAAACCAAGAAAACCATAAAAATTTTAGTTAAAGCTAATATAATGTTGAATAAAAGTATTTATTTAAATTTTCTTTAAATAAAACATTTATGTTTTCATAATAAAACAAAGGACCTTTAACAACCAAAAATAAATCATTGTATCAACAAATTATTTCTTTCCATAATACAAATTTTTTTTTAATAAATAACTACATAAATTTAACAAAAAATACCTTAAAAAAAATAGCTTTTTTCAAAATAGAAGCATAAACTATAATTGAAATTTTATTTTTTTCTTGAGAAATAAATTAAAAAAAAATAAGCTGGAAATAAATGTCAGAATTAATGACTATTATTTCAAACAAAAACTCATTTTTTTAAACTGTTATTGACTGAAAACTACAACAAACTGTTTGTATGTATATAGCCACATTTTCGCCATGAAACCCCTAAATAATAATTAAATCTTTAATTAAACTAAAAACTAAATTGCAAATATTATTTTTAAAAATGTGTAATATCAAGCAACCGCAAATAAAATTTTAAATATATTTTTTTTGCCTAATATAGAATTTTGCATTTTGTATTTAACTACAAAAAACTATATAGATCTACATAGGGTTACATTTTTCCTACGGGACCCCTAAATTGAAAATAAGTTTTTCATTAAATACAAAGCTAAATTCAGCAATTTTGAATCTTTTTAAAAAATTAGAGTTAAAAAATTTGAAATGTTATAAATGATATTAAAAACTAAGAATATTTTTGTGCTCATTTAAATAAACGGAAAGTTGTTTTAAAAACATTTTAGTATTCTGAAAACTTCAAATAAACCCAAATATATTATTTAGAAAATCAAACTCAATTTTTCTTAAAGAAAAAGAGGAATTTGCTTTAATGTATTCTACTGAAACTTTACTACGTTACTTTTCATACTATGTGTTTTTTTGTATTAGATTTGATTGATTGAATTTTGAAGGACCAATTAATTTTAAAATACTTTACTTATAACTTTATATATTTATTTTATATTAATTACCAGTGATTATTGTATTTACAATAATTTCAATGTAAAAAATATCGTAATGATTGACTTTTTTATATGATTTTTGATTAATTGATTTTTTTACTAGTGTATCACAATTAGTTTTCTATATATCATTGAAGCTAAAATGCGGTCCTGTCTCGTTTATTTCATGTCTTCCTTTACAAATGTACTTTTGCACTTGAATGATTTCTGGGGTTTTGGCGGACTGTCT
Source organism: Ctenocephalides felis (assembly GCF_003426905.1). Taxonomy (NCBI): domain Eukaryota; kingdom Metazoa; phylum Arthropoda; class Insecta; order Siphonaptera; family Pulicidae; genus Ctenocephalides; species Ctenocephalides felis. Next base: position 74,693 of record NW_020538040.1, on the reverse strand, counting down.
CGAAAATCTTTATTATTAAGTTCTCGAGCGGATATAATACACTTATGTATAAATATATACATTTATACATTTATATATATATATATATATATATATATAAGTATTGTAACTGTTCCAGTTATGAGTAAACTTATTAATTAATTAAAGTTATTAAAATCCTAGCAAGAGCTTGAAATAATATTTATTATCATTGATTACTACTTGTTTATGAATAGATAAGTAAATAAAATAAAAACATAAATAAAAATGAATCATATAGAAATTATTATATACTTACCAAAACTCATAATATAGCTTTTTGAAGATAATTTTAAAAGACTTTAGTATAATTTTATATTTATGTTAATTTTTTAAATTTCAGAAAACTGAAAGCGGAGGAATTACAGCATACGTGTGGAACTGTCTGAGCTATATTTAAGGTAGGATTTTTTTTTCTTTTTTGTACATGTTTTTTATGATGACACTAATTTAGTGTCAAAACGTACAAAATGTATTTGCTTTTAATTTTCAGGTCGATTTGTAGATCGATTAATTTATAATAATTACAAATATTTATTACGATTATTAAGAAATGCCGTTAAACAATTTGTACTAATCAGTTATGAGAAAGTCAATTAGTTGTCGATTTTTGTTAATTAATTTTTTGCTAATCAGGTAATACTATCACCTTTTCCTGTTAATTTTAATTTTTCATCTGGCACTAAAAATTTCTGGTTTCTACAAAATTTCAATCTAATCTGACAACTCTCCAATAAGGCAATACTTTGTGTTATTATAAGTGTTACCTGAATGGAATCTAAATCAATAATAAACTAGTGGTGTATGGCATCGTGCCTTAAGGCAAATTGCTGGAACCCGTACCGTAATGAAATTTTAAACGTTTTCAAATATACATATTATTACAAATACTGAAACTTTCATTATTTTAGCTATCTTTGCTATATTATATCTGAGCAAATCAAATGTAAATGAATTCAATTTAAAAAAAAATAGTTGCCTTTAATTTTTTTACACAAATTGAAAAAGTGCTCCCGTATAGTCACAGTCTAAACGCATCTGCAAATAATTTAATGTGACATTTTCACTTAGACTGTACCTCGCTTGGCGACATCTTTGCATTTTTTAATAATTTTCACAAAATTGAAGAAGTCCTCCGATACAGTAACAATCTAAGCGTACTTAGGTAAACATTTGTACCAGAGTGGCGCTTAGACTGTGCTTAGCCTGGGTCATTTTTTGAATTTTTATCCAAAATGACAAAAATATTTTCTGAAAAAAAAAAATTAGAAACAATTTTTAACCTCAAAAGCAATTGTTTGTCAATACGAGCGGACAGTTTTTTAGATCATTCAAATCGGACGCTTAGTTCACTCAAAAACTGCCATTTTTTGCACATTTAGCTCTGTATCTTCGAAATGGCGGGACCTGCCTTTGCCAAAAAACTAATCACCTTTTCTTCCCATCAGATCATTCAAATCCGACACTCAGTTCTCTCAAAAACTCGATTTGTATTTTCTGCGCTCTTTGCTCCGTATCTCCGTAACGGATGTACCTGCCTTTGCCAAAAACTAATCAGCACATCTCCCTGTCAATAGGGATCAAATTTTTTTTTTATGTATGTCCCTTTAAAATGTTCAGAAACCTTCAAAACGTCAAGAAATGCAAAAATTTTCATTTTCGATTTTCGGCTCATTACTATAACTACCCTACGAAAAGTTAATAATAAATAACAGTAGGATGTATTCAAAATATACAGCATTATAACTCAACTAAAGATTATTATTCTAGCGTGTACCTATTCTATCAATTCCCTTAACTTTTCTCATCTTACGATTTTATTTAAATCAAATGGAGAGAATCCCTTTTATATATATTTCTTGTGTTTTCGCGGTTCAATGCTCAAAAGTACGATACGGGCAAAATAATTGAATTTGTTCCCAATATATATATATACATATATGTATCCGTACATACATACACACATATAAAGGAGATATATGAATTCGCATAATAAAAGGGCAAACACTCAATTTTTATCAATTTCTTTAGCAAAGGGATGAAAAGGGTGAGGTGTTTTTTGTCATTTTAGTAGCGGATGATGGAAAAGATCAAATATCAAAGGGCTATTATGTTTTATATGATATGGATAGGTTGTATATATATATTTATATATATATACACACACACATATATATATATATATATATATATATATATATATATATATATCAGCCCAATAATCTGCCCTAACAAATAAGAATTTCTTTAAATACGTATATTCAATCATACAGGTAATTAATTCAATTTTTTCATTAACTTTTTCTTAAAACTTTCCAAAACTGTCAACATTTTTTTATCATTTTTAATATCCTGTTATATAATCAACTCATTTATTTTTATCATTTTCATTTTGATCATATTATCATATTTCTGTACATTATTATTTTTTCAACTAATTTATTATTTAAGAAAAATCAATTTTCTTTTCTTAAACATCTTGTTTGCTTAAATCATATCAAGATCATGTTTCTTGACAGATGTCCTGAAGATGGAACGTACCTAGTTCCGAAACGTCGACAGTAAATTAAAAAAAAATCGTTTTTTAAAGAAACTTTTCTGTTTTTTATTAAATTTTGGATTCTTTGTTCGAAGCTCTACAAAATATTTACAAATCCAAGACTCTATCATCTAATATATATATATATATATATATATATATATATATATATACATATACAAATATAAATCCGACCATTACAAAATATCTATATCCTTTTTAACGGTCATTTTTCTTAACAAGGACTCTTGAGATTTTCCATTGTGAAATGTACACCGCAATTCTAGTATTTATCTTTTATATATATATATATATATATATATATATAATAGTATGTATTCATTACAGTGTATAAATACGTAGCAATTATTTTCTCACGAAAGATCGGATGACCAAACAAAATCAAAAATAACTTCCTTCCTTCTTCAGGAGCATTTTTTTTGTACAAAGCCCTTTACGAAGTACTTACGATTAATAACGACGGGGGGGCCCTACTGGACTTTGGTCTTAAATCGTGTATCAAATGATATATATATATATATATATATATATATATATATATATATATATACATATATTAGGGGGTCCTCAAAATGGTCATTTTCGAATTTTCTTGCTCCCAGGGGCTCAAATGTTTCCAAATTGATAAAAAACAATTCTTTGAAAGTTTTAGCTCTTAATATTGTTTTTAAAAAAGTGCGCAACTCAATCACAGTTTGTATGGAAATGGCCAGAAAAAATTTTCAAAAATTTTGCCGAGCGTCGAATTTTCAATAAAAAATGATACGAATTTTTACTTTTAATTCATTTGTCGCATATATGTACATAAATACTTACATAAAGGCATACTAAATTTGCTAAATAAAATTTACTAAATATAATACATTTACTAAATAAAATACAAAAAGCTAGAATAAGTTTATTTTTTTGCCAGAAAATCCGATTTTCCAATTTTATGTTTTTTTTAGGTGATGTAACTCAGTTTACCTATGGTTTAGTATACTCCCTTTTACCTTAAGAAATTGCTCTGACATCTGTTGTTACTTTATAAAACTATGATGGTAAATATATTCTTATTAATAAGAAAAAACCTTATTAATCAATTTGATTGAATTAATTAAGGCAAAATGCCACTTACAGCCATTTAAGATTTTACTCAACGTTTAGAAACTAATTACGATTCATCATCAGGTTTTCTGTCAAGAATAACAAACATAGATATTATTGAAAAACATTGAAAAAAATGTTTTTTTTAGATTAATAGAACTGTTTTTTATTTATAATCAAAATATATCGATGAAAATTATTAGTTATTTTATTTTGTATTTTTTCATAGTATTATAAATTGATAGTTGTATGCCTTTTGCAATTATTAAAGTTACAAATACAGCTAAGAAATGCGTATATATAATAATAATGTTTTGTTTTCATCCTTAAAAAATGTTTCTGTTATTATACACAAAAAATAAAAAAAAATTATACATTGTCATATAGTATTATATATTTCGTGGGAACATTTTTTTTACTAAATCATTAATATCTCAAATTTAAAATAAAATTCTATTGATTTTAGTATTTGTCATTATAAAAAACAATTGATTTTTAATATTTTTTAACTTTCCGTAGGGTAGTTATAGTAATGGGGTGAAAATCGAAAATGATTTTTTTTGCATTTCTCAACGTTTTGAAGGTTTCTGAACATTTTTAAGGCATACCTCAGAAAAAAAAACATTCGATACCTATTGATAGGGAAGTGTGCTGATTAGTTTTTGGCAAAGGCAGGTACAGCAGTTACGGAGATAAAGAGCAAAGAGTGAAGAAAATGGGAATCGAGTTTTTGAGAGGACGGAGCATCCGATTTGAATGATCTTAAAAACATTCAATTAATAATGATTGGGAGAAGTGGTTATTAGTTTTTGGCAAAGGCAGGTCCAGCGGTTTCGGAGATACAGAGCTAAATGTGCAAGAAATTGCAGTTTATAAGAGAACTAAGCGTCCGATTTGAATGATTCTGAAAACTTTCTGCTTGTTTTAACAAAATAATTGATTTTGGAAAAAAAAATATGTTACTAATTTTTTTTTCAAAAAATATTTTTGTAATTTTAGAATAAAAATTCAAAAAATTACCCAGGCAAAGCACAGCCTAAGCGCCACTCTGGTACAAATGTTTAGCGAAGTGCGTTTAGATTGTTTATGTACTTTTCCAATTTTGTGAAAACTATTGAAAATGTGAAAATGACGCCAAGTTGAGCACAGTATAAGTGAGAATGTCGCACAGAATTATTTGCAAATGCGTTTAGACTGTGACTATACGGGAGCACTTTTTCAATTTTGTGTAAATTGGTCAACTATTTTTTTCTTTGAAATTGAATTCGAAATGAAATGACGATTGTTAATGTTCTGTAGATGAATTTATTTATTATTTACATTTGATTTACTCACTCAGATATAACAAGATACCAAAAATAATGAAAGTTACAGTATTTGTTGTAATAATTTATTTGAAAACGTTTAAAGTTTCTCGAATATTTCATTACGGTACGGGAAGTTTCAGCAATTTGCCTTAAGGCACGATGCCATACACCACTAGTTACTGTTTTTGTTGGCAAAACAAAACAGTTTGCTCAAAGGCACAGTGCCATACACAACTAGTTTATTGTTTTTATTGATTGCTCGGAAAACGGTACAAAATGTAAAAACCTGCGACATATTCGAAATTTTCCAAATTTTGTCAATAACTTTGCAAAATTAAAAAAAACTCAAAAATTTTATTTGATTTATGAATTTAGTTCGATTTTAATAGACCTTGCCTATTTTAGTGTTCTATTGGATTAAGTTCGGCATGTTTCTACAACTTGCCAATAGGTAAAATCCATTTCTAGTTCAGTGTCTAATCTTAAAACAGGTTTGTCATAAAAAACTCTTATACGTTTAATCTATTTCTGAATAAATCTCTCCCGCTGAGCGATTTTAAAACGAGAACGATTTTAGTTCGTTTTATTTTTATTTTTGTTCTTTTAATTCTATTGCGACTCATTTAGGCTATTATTATAAGTTATGATGTAAACAATACGTGGACATGGATATAAAAAATAAAAATAAAAATAGACTTGAACTCAAACGTAAACGAAAGTAATACAGCAGTAGATTTTACTGTCGATGTCTGTTTGAAAACATGTCCATATGATGTGAGGGAATTATATTTATTATTATCAATCGAGCTTTCTAACATCATTTATTTATTATCAAGAACAGATCCAGTACTAAATTTATATTAATTATTATTATGATAATAATAATAATAAATTCGCTCTCAATTTATTATTAATTTATTAGGCTGTGTTCTAATTAGCTTCGTACGTCGCCACTAATCTGATTTATGAACTATATAATGACGTAAACACATATAAATTAGTCAAATCGAACGAAAATTATTACAGGCATATATATTGGAATTTATGGATTCTGTAGAGTACTAATAATAACATTAATATGTGATTTATGCAACTTGCCGATAGACCAATCTTGATTTAAATCATGTTTCTGAAAACAAATTGTATACAGATCGTTTAAGGATTTTTTTGATAATATTTTTATTTTAAGATATCAATTCCAGGCAAATTGCTGGTACCGTAATAATAAATTAAATACTTTTAAATACATTATTAAAACACATTGAGCAAATATAAATAATTATCATAAATCAATTCATCTCGAAATTTCCAAGAACATTCCATAACAACCGTAATCTCATTTCTAATTCAATTTCTAAAATATAGTTGTAAATGAAAAATTTCCCGTACAGTCACGTTCTAAACGCATTTGCGAATAATTTTGTGCGACAGTTTCACTTAGACTGTGCTTATCGTGGCGGCATTTTTTCATTTTTCAATAATTTTCACAAAATTATAAAAACGCTCCTGTACGGTCGCAATCTAAACGCACTTGCGAGAAAATTTGTACCAGGTTGTAACTTAGACTGTGCTTAGTTTGGGTGATTTTTTGTTTTTTTAGCCCAAATTTTTTTTTGGAAATTAAATAAAAATTAATTAAATTAAATTTTGAAATAAAAAAATGCCTTTCTCGAAAACTAATCGTTTCTTTTCGTTATCAACAGAAGTAATTTTTTTTTTGAATCATTCAAATCGGATGCTACGTTAGTTTATAAACTGCATTTTTTGCACATTTAGCTACGTATCTCCGAAACAGGTGGACCTGCCCTTACTAGCTCCTTTCCTACAGAGACACGAATTCTACTGACGATTAATAAGATTTTCGACTAGCAACTAGTTGTTTGTTAGTGTTTAAATGCGTTTTTGAAGTATACTGAGATGCTGTAGGGCATTATGGTATTAGAAAATATTATACATAATTTAATTTTGAACAAATTCACCAAATAATTCATTTACCCCAAACGCATAATTTAAACGTTACGACCGATCCAACAAATAAATTGCACCGCCTATCAAATCCTACCCTCAGTGTTCGAGTGTTTCTAGCAAATCATCTAATTTGGTCTCTAAATGCAAATTTCGATGCGGGTAATCGATATACGGTCTTAATTATTAATAAAAATCGTGTTTTTTAATTGAAACAGAACCCGCATAATAAAATTCATATTCATATTTTGTATGATAATTAATTTTGATTTAAGATACTTTTGTGCGTGTCCATTCTGTAGATGCAAATTATAGTCCTGTTATTTAACCCTTTTAATAATTTCAATTTAAAATAGATTAATAGAAGGACTTTGATGTGAATTTTTATGATTTGCATATTATGCTGGTAGGAGCAGATAAAAAATTAAAATGATATTTGAAGAGCTCTTCAGGACGCACCGTTGGTACTAGGACACTATAATTTATACATAATATACTATGAAGTATTTACTAAAATACTGTGTACTTAGAATATTAAAATTTTGACGGATTTATTAAACAATAATATTTTTGCACCCAAAGTACACGCGATTTGCATTTAATCCTTCTATAAAACTTACAATTAGAAAATCTTTAAAGTCGTTTTTGATGAGCTTTTCAGGACGTTCTGTTTGTACCAAATAGCTGTAATTTTTATATATTATACTTAAATATGTTTACTTGAATTCTGCATACTTAAAATATTTATTTTTTTGCGGACTTATCAAATATCAATATTTTAATATCCAAAGTACACGATATATGCATATAATTCTAGTACAAAACTTGAAGAATCATTAAAATTGTTTTTGATGGGCTCTTCAGGACGCACCGTTTGCGTCAGATTGCTGTTATTTGTATATATTATACTTTAATATGTCTACTAAAGTACTGCATACTTAAAATTATTACTTTTGTACATATTTTTTTAATGTTAATATTTCTGTATCCAAAATACCCCAGATTTACATATAATTCTAATACCATACTAGAAGAATAATTGAAATCGTTTTTGACGAGACCTTCAGGATGTACTGTTTACACTAGAATGCTGTAATTTAAATATGTTATACTTCAATACGTCTACTTAAATACTGCATACCTCAATTCTTTAATTTTGTATGGATTTATTAAATATAAATATTTTTGCACCCAAAGCGCACGTGATTTGCTTATAATCTAGTACGAAAACTTGAAGAATCGTCGAAGTCGTTTTTTGATGAGCTATTCAGAACGCACCGTTTGCGTTAGAATGCTGTAATTTGGCTATATTATACTTCAATATGTTTATTGAAATACTGCATACTCAAAATATTTAATGTTTTACGGATTTTTTAAATATTAATTTTCTCTTACCAAAATCACTCGTGATTTGCATTTAATTCTAGTACCATACGTGAAATCGTTTTTGACGAACTCAGCAGGGCCTACCGTTTGTATCAGAATGCTGTAATTTCAATATAGTTTACTCACATATGTATACTATATTACTGCATATCTTATTTATTTGAATTTTTACTTATTTCTTAAATATTCATATTTCTACAACAAAAGTACACTTGTTTTGCTTATAAATCTTATACGAAATTAGAATTTTTTGACGAGCTCTTTAGGACGCACTGTTTGTACCAAAGATCTGTAATTTTTTTATAATCTACTTCAATATATCTACTAAAATACTGCATACTACAATTTTTTAATTAGTCATTAATTATTTAAATATTAATATTTTTTACCTACTAACTATTTAAGACAATACTAGAAGAATTAATAAAATCGTTTTTTGACGAGCTCTTCAGAACGCACCGATAGTACTAGAATGGTGTAATTTCAATATAATATACTCGAATATGTCTACTATAATTCTGCATTCTAAAAATTTATTCTCTTTACCATTTCATTAAACATTTATAATAATTCGCATATACATTGTTATTATTTGCATATCATTTTAATACAAACAACTCAAATGTTTAGAATTAATATTTGACGAGCTCTTCAGGGCGTACTGTTTCCCTGAGGACGTTGCAATTTGTTTATAATGTACTTTAATATATCTTTTGTAAATATGAGTACTTAAAATATACAATTTTGTACTTATTTGTAAAATATTGATATACCATTGCGCAAAATACATCAACAAGTTTGAATATTCTTTCTGTTTGGTAAAAAGAAATAATTTTGACGAGCTCTCCAGGCCGTACCGTCTACTGCAAACGGCTTTAGTTTGAATATAATATACTATAATATGGCTTCTATAATTCTGCATACTTAAATATACGATTTTTCACTCAGTATTTTATAATAGTTAATTCTAAATATTGAATTGATTTGAAAATCTCGGACAAACAATGTATGCGGGTTAGTAGAGTCTGTTTTTCTCTTCTCTTTAGTAGAATCTTCTTTTTCTCTTAAAAAAAATATTTTTCAGGTTAGTCGAGTTAAAAAAAAGGATTCATCTTGAAAAAAAGTCAAAATTTTAGAGTCCTTATTTTTTTTAAGTTTTGATTTTGTTCGTCAGTAGTATCCCTTTTTCTAATTTTTAACAGAGATTCATAAGTTCTTAAATAAATTAACATTTGAATTAAAAAATATTGAAGTAACGCTCACCATGCATATCCAAGCCTAAGTAAAAATGTATGGAAAAGCGTTGTGTTAGGTTCGGACGACATGGCGAGCACTCGTGATTTTTCTAGAAACATAATTTAATCAGTTTGTATTTATTGTCAAAACTTATTTTTAACAATCTAATTTACTCATATGCATCCATTCGAGTTTCCTTTCTATTAATTATCATACTTAAGAACTATACATTATAGATTGAGTTATAAATGCTAGTTTAAAAATGGCGTTATAGGTATCCATTCTAGTTTTGTTTGCCTTTTTTAAACGTACCAAGGACTCTACTGACGAGCAAACTTAAAATTTGATCTAAAATCTAAAAAAGGACTCTATTTAATGATTCCATTTCAGTGTCCTTTTCTCTTTTTAACTAACTAAAACGCAAACACCTAAATCATTGTATAATCGTAAAAAAACTTTGCACTATCGTTTACCTTCTATTAAATCCATATCCGCCGTAAATCCAAATTAGCGCCTAATCTTATATCCGGCGGTGGCGGTAAATTTAAAAAATTCTCTTATTTTATTTCGGCATCAAAAAAGCAATAACCCATTTATCACGTAAGATTTTGCATAATTCCGAGCGGCAAAGAAGTCGTAAAATATTTTTGCTGCTGAACATTTAGGGACATAAAAAAGACGTGCAAATTGGCAGCAAGAGTTAATAACATAAATTGATCTACGAGGGATGAAATCGAGATTTATCGGGTAGTTTCGGTTTATATAAGGCTTAAACAGAAGTCGGATTATCGGACTATGATGAGGTGAGGCAATGAGGGTAATTTACTATGTGATTGTTCTAAATATTGACTAGTTGAAAGTGGCATTTAGTCTTGAGGCAAGTTGCATAAGTTCCTCCTGTAACTCGATTAAATCAATTCTAATTGAGATTAGGACATACATGGGTTTGTCTTAAGGGCATGTAGAATGTCCTGGAAAATTCCACTAACACCTAGTTTATTTTATCAAATCATGGACATTTGGAATGTACAGTAATAACAACAACAACACATGATTAAATTCTATTTGTCTCTTCGATGTCGATATTTTTTCCGTCAATAAAATTAGTGGTGTCTCCCCCGATACGTCTTCGATCTATATATACTATACATTTAATATAAGTATGATTTATTTCGCACTTATTTTGATATACCGATGGAATCCGTGTGATTTATATACTCCACGACAAATGATAATCCCGGACAAATTTGTTCCGGTCACGTAGTAAATATCGAAATAAGTATATAAATATATGAAATAATATAAAATATGTAGGGACTAAAATTAAAAGTTATGAAAAAAAATGTTTTGCTAATAGAGTCATATTTTGGAATAAGTTGGATCGTTAATAGAGTCTTTTCTTGTTTTAAATCCAGATTTGTTCCGAACAAGTTCAGTCAAACAACTAAATAAATATATCCTATATAATAAAATCTGCTGACGAGCAAAATAGTTGCAATAGAAAAAGAAAAAACTGTACTGACGAAAAAGCCAAAAATTAGGCATAAAAAGAACTCTATTCACGAGCAAGCTAAAATAAGATAAAAAGTACGAACAATTTAATTAGAATTTTATCTAAAGAAAAAGAATCCTACTAACTTGGCCTTAAAATTTAATCTAGATAAATAAAATAAAGAAAGGAACTCTACTGATGGGAAAAAATGTTTTATAAAATAATAAGAGAAATCATTCGTTAAGTAAAATGGAAAAACGACTCAACTAATGAGCAAATAATATTTTAAAAATTCAACCACAATTTTTTTATATATATGTATTGATTTTTAATATATATTTATTAATAAAAATGAAGGAAAAAACTTTACTGACGAGTAAAAAATATTTTGCAAACCTGATTTTGTATTTTAATGTAGGTAAATTCATATAGTTATATGAACTATTTGTAATATAGAATTTGTTTCTAAATGATTTTGTATTAATCCTATACAATTTTTTGACACAGTTTTGTAGACAATTTATCCGGCTCTTAAACAACAAGAAACACAATAGAACTTTAATATATAGTTGTAACAAATTTTTTTGAAAATTAAAATAACATAATTTTTTTAGGAAATTTTAATAATTGTATATAAATCTATATGAATCAAGCTTCAATTACAAAATATAAAAAATATACATACTTTTGCAAAAAATACTGGAAATTTGCAAAATCATCTCGTAGACGCGTTGATTTTATGTAAAATCATGTGGCGTCTGCAAAGCTTCCGTAATAAATAGATATATATATATACATATATACATGTATGTATATTTATGTATACATATATTTTCCTCGTATAATAATATAATGGCATGGATATGCATTTTGTATTTTGCAGCTTAAATGAAAAATCGCAAAGTGTCAAAATAAAACGCACAAAACGCTTTTCATAAAGAAAATAGTTATCTTCTATATTCACACGATGAATCGACACTTTTACACCACTATAATACAACTAAATATATATAAATATATATATATATATATATATATATATATATATATATAGGGATGGTCATACGTATTTTTAATAGGCTTCCGTACCCGAAAAACAATTATAAAAGTTATAATTATGAAAAAAGCTTGAACATTTAGCAGTTGCAATCAAATCCAAACCTCTGATCCTCATTGAGCAAGTTCTTTCACAAGCTCAAATATTTATTTATAAATTCGGAATACGTTTACAAAAAACCGCATCAAAATCCGTCAAATATTACAGATTTTGGGTAAATTTTCGCCTTGAGGCAAGTTGCCATAGTATGATTTTATTTATGTGTTTCTTTCTCTCTCATTGTTAGAGTGAAAGAGAGCGACTTATACGCAACTGTGAAGAGTGACAGAGTAAGATATATATGAACAAGTGAGATGGTACTCACGTTATTATTTACTTATTATTAATTAGTTATTAAAATTTATATTTCACATTTTGTACTTATATGAAAAATTATTATGTAAATATAAGCGAACTATGAAATTTTATCCTTAATTATTTTTTTTGTAATTGATAATTTCTACTTTAACATTTTTGGTAAAACAAAGTAAGTTTTATGAAAAATTTTACCAAATTTTTATTTTTTTCATGAAAATTTTGGTAACTAAAGTGAATTTTAAGTGAAATATGTTAGCATTTTTTAATTATTTTGAATTATTAAATATAAGTGAACTATGAAATTTTATCCTGAATAATATTTTGTAATTGACAATTTCTCTCACATTTTTGGTAAAAAAGGCCAGTTTTTTTGGAAAATTTTTACAATCTTTTTTTATTTTTTCATAAAATTTTTAGTAACAACAGTGAGTTTTGAGTGAAATTTTAGCAGTTTTGAATTATTTTATTAATTATTTGGCAACAAAAGTGAATTTCATCAATTTTAATGCTAAATCTTACAATTTAAATAAAATTTTACCAAATTTGATATTTTAAATCACATTTTTGCTAATTCATAATTTTATATCACATTTTTGGTAACAAAAGTTTATTTTAAGCAAGATTTTATTAATTTTTAATATTTTTTTCGAATTTTTAGTAACAAAAGTGAGTTTCAAATGAAATTTGACTAACTTTGGCTTTTTTATCATATTTTTAGTAACAAAAGTTTTTTTGTAAGTAAAATTCTATCAATTTTAAATATTTTTTCCAAATTTTTAGTGTCATAAGTAAGATGAAATTTTGTCATTTTTAACTTTTTATCATATATCTAGTAACAAAGGTTTTTTCTAAATAAAATTCGACTAATTTTGAAATTTTAAGTAACTTTTACATTTTAAGTTTTTTCACATTTTAAGTAACATAATTTTCCAAGTAGAATTTTACCAATTTTGATTTTTTTTTTAAATTAGTAACAAGACATTTTTAAAAACAAAAGGGTTTCTAGGCTAAGTTTTGTCAATTTTAGTAACTGTTATTATATAATTACCATTTAGTTGATTTTTATTAAAAACCAATATAAAACTTTCTATACAAAAAAATCACAACAAAATTTTTTAAACAAAATAATATTTTTAACGTTTTTTTATATAAAATTTCAGTTCAAGTCCTAATTTTTTCTCAAACAAAATATTTCAAAGCTTTCACGTTTTTTGGTACACTTTAATAAAAACTATACAATTTATTTTAATATTTTTTACCAAAACTAGAATAACAGATAATTGGACATCCATGATATTGTATGAAATATTTGTTTTTCTATTTATAAACATGATTTTCAGAAATATTTCGACGCGAAAATGCATTTTCGCTCTTTGTAAATGGAAATATATATATATATATATATATATATATACATTTATATTATATATTTCAATGGGTAATTACTTAAAAAGCCAAGGAATAAATAAAAAGACTAAACTCATATAAAAGATTAAAAATAAAGATGAGTTTTCGTAAAAAAGCGAACACATAATATAATAGAAGATTAATGAATTTCTTTTGCAAATTATTAAAGAATATATATTTGCTGTATCAGGGGTCATTTAGGGTCAAATGATAGAAAAATGTATAAATAAAATGCGAGTCAAAGTCGTGTAGTACAAATATTATTTATAAGTTATTATAAGAAAGAATATTATTACGTTTTTTCAGTTTTTTCAAAAGTTTGTTTAAAATATTTTAAGTTTTACCAAAAGTGTTATATATTGCTGAAAAGCTAATGAAATTGAATCTAAAACTGCATTTGCAGTTTAAAATATTTTAGTACAGAGTTGTTAAGAAAAAAACGCGAAAAATTTATGTATTTACCTAGAAATTGCTTCCAATGTCTAAATTCAGCAAAGAAAATTACATTTTTTTAGTTCTTACCAAAGTTTGTTCTAACTATTTTAGTTTTAGTAAAAGTGTTATATTTTATTAAAAAGTCAATTAATTTGTTTATAAAACTGTGTTTATGCTTCAAATAATTTTAGAACAAAATTATACAGGAAAAAATCGCGAAAATTGATCGAATTGCGAAGAAATAGCTGCCACTGTCAAAAGCAAAGAGAGTTACATTTTTTAAGTTTTTGCCAAAATTTGTACTAACATTTTGAGTTCTGGGAAAAGTATTATATATTGTTTAAAAGCGATTTAAATTGTTTATAAAACTATGTTCACAGTTTACATTATTTTTCTTCAAATTTGTTTAACAAAAAATTCGAGAATTATGCAAAGAAATCGCTCCCAACATCTGAATAAAAGTAGTTATATTTTTTGAGTTTTTGCCAAAGTTTGTTCTAACTATTTCAGTTTTAGGAAAAGTGTTGTATATTGCTGAAAAGCCAATTAAATTGTTAATAAAATGGCATTAATACTTTAAATATGTTTAGTACAAAATTATTAAAAAAATAACACCCAAAACTTAAATTATCATTTAAATAATTATATAAATTTTATCATTTATAATGCTATAGTTACATTTTTTTAGTTTTTGCCAAATTTTGTTCTAGCAATATAATTTTTTTTAAAAATGTTATATACTGTTAAAAAACTTTAAATAATTTTAGTAAAAAAATATTCAGGAAAAAATCACAAATGTATTTAATTGCAAAGAAATCGCCACAAAGAAAAACGGGACAGTTACATTTTTTTAGTTTTTATAAAATTTTGTCCCTCATAAGTAATCTATAAAAATAAGTTATATATTGTTAAAAATCTGATAAAATTGTTTATAAAATCGTATTTATAGTTCATATGATAGGTACAAAATTAATTACAAAAAAGAGCAAACAATTTGAATAGCAGGGAAATTGTTATGTCTGGATTTATCTATGGGAGTTATTTTTGCAAAAAAAAAATTATCACAAAAATGGATTGAATTGCTAAGAAAATCGCTTTTAGCGTCTACTTGCTTAATTCCATGGATTTAGCTCGGGAAGCAAATTTTTTTAATTAGTTTTTGCCAAATTTTGTTTTAAGATAACAGTTGTTTGAATCATTATACGCAAAATAGTATTAATTTGTTGAATAACTTTAGTGCAAAGTTTTTTTCAAATAGTGGATTGAATTAAACTGACTACCTTAAAATTATATCACAAAAATAACATAAAACATCTTTCGTCCTCTAAGATGTTTTACTTCACAAAATATTATATACTTCTAGTTCCATCGTGATTAATGAAGTGAATGAGTCAATTAATTATTAATACAGTTTTTTTTATATAAAATTTGTACCAAAGAGTACCTTATATAATAGGTATTTGTATTCCTTACAAGAAATCAATCAAGAGGAAAACACATTCGGGACAGAAAAATACTCTAGGATAATAATGGTCCTCCAAATTAATATAAAATTGCGGATAATACATCGTTATAGATACATTTATATATCGATATATATATATATATATATATATATATATATATATATATTTATATATATATATATATAAATGTATATATCGATATATAATTGGTCTCCCTGACCATCATTAGTAAATAATAATCTGTCATTGAAAAGAAATTCTTTTGTTATCCACAAATATACGTGTAGCTTTACTCTCTTTACAAAGATTCTCAAAATTAACTCAATGTATGAAATATTTCCTTTGAAATGTTATAATAAGTATAATATCTATTTTCGGTTACACAGGCGTAAAGTAACACTAATGTTATTTTGATATTTGTGTCATTTGGAGGTTAGGTGTTGACAGTTGAGTAAGTCGAAAATTCAAATATAAACTACATAGATATAGATTTTTGATTTGTTATTTAGCTTATTTAGGTTTAAGGTTATAATTTAAGGTTTATTAACTTCCCGAAGGAGAAGTTTATGTTTTCATCAAAAAATCCGATTCGCTAATTTTATGTTTTCTCGACGTTTCAAGCCATTCTGAATCGAATGAGACCAAATTTAAGGAAAAAGTATGTGTGTGTGTGTGTGTGTGTGTGTGTGTGTGTGTGTGTGCGTTGCCGTAAAACGCCGTTTTCTCAAAAACGGCTGGACCGATTTCAAAAATTTAAAAGCCATTCGATGTATCTCGATGAGGACTATTGTTTGTTAGTTTTGTGCAACGATCGGCCAAACCGTTTCTTCGTAAATAGCAGAGAAGTGAAAACTCTTTCGTCCACGTTTTAGCCCGCAGTTATGAATCGATTTTGAAAATTCAAAAACCGTTCGAAAGATATTGGTTGGGAATCGTGCTGATTAGTTTTTGGTAGAGATCGGCCGGGCCGTTTTCTTGTAATAAAGTTTTTAAAAAAGAAATTTTGACGATTTTTATGATTATTTTTTTGACGGTAGATACCATAGTCTTCTATATCATACTAAAATATTACGGCCCTACGACAACTCGTTTAGCTTTAAAAATTCGTCAAAGTTTGCAAAAATTGGTATTGTTTTTTTGGCATTTGTCAAAGTTAGACCTTTGATCGACGTTTTCTCAAAAACGCCTGAGCCGATTTTAGAAATTTAAAAGCTATTTGATGTATTTTGGTGAGGACTATCGTTTGTCAGTTTTGTGTGACGATCGGCCAAGCCGTTTCTTTGCAATTTGAAAAAAAAGTGTTAAACTTTTCGTCCACATTTAAGCTCATCCTACCGAACCGATTTTAAAAAATCAAAAACTGTTCGAAAGATATCATTTGGGAATGATGCTGATTAATTTTAGGTGAAAATCTACCGAGCCGTTTTTTTGTAATTAACTGTTGAAAAAAAGTGTTAAATTTTCGTCCACATTTAAGCTCATCCTACCGAACCGATTTTAAAAAATCAAAAACTGTTCGAAAGATATTAGTTGGGAATGATGCTGATTAATTTTAGGTGAAAATCAACCGAGCCGTTTTCTTGTAATGAACTGTTAAAAAAAAAATTTAAACCGATTTTCATGGAACTTTTTTGGCGATATACATCATGGTCTTACTACAAGTAGTTTAATTATCATCGTAATTATCATTGAATCAACAGCCTCTAAAATGTACTTCGTCTCCAAGGTCGTGAATTGACCAAGAAATTCTTTACTTCAGTCAAGTTATAATAATTATCTTCGTTTTCTACAATTTGGAAAAATAATCGTATGCGTCGATACAATTTTGTCACAATGAGAACCACTTATGTTTTCAGATTATTATATTAAAAATAAAAAATAATAAAAAAGAATAAAAAATATTTTTTCTTATAATCAATGATAGTGATAAATATAAATTTCTTAATAATTATAAAATAAAAAAATATTGTTAAAGGCAGATCAAGTTGCTTATTTTAAAATTGGATTGATTAAGTATATTATTTACACATTTCGGGAAGTTCATGCAACTTGCCTTTAAGCTAAATGCACCTTCAACTAGTTTAATTTACTCTTTAGTAGTGTTTTTTCTGCTATAAAGCGACGCAATTGCATGATTTATTGATAGTCAATTTTTATACTATAGTTTTATAGAGATCTTTTTATATAATAGACTGCTCTTCAGTAGAGTCCTTTTTTGTCTTATTTTATTTTGTCAGTAGAGTCCCTTTTTAAATTTCTTTAGGGTAAGGTATATTAATCGGCCAAAAATCTTGCATACGTTTCAGAGGGTTCTTATCATTTTGGCCATAGCAAAGAAAAATAAACGACGCGGCGCTTACGCGCTTCGATATTTTTTCTCTAAAACACCCAAGCAGCACCATTTCTATGAAAAAATATTCATGTTTTCATAATATAAAAAATCAATTTTTTTTAAAAAGTCAACAACTTCCAAATTTTCAAAAATCTAAATTTTTTTATGTCTTCAAAAAATTTAAAGGCTTTCTTCAAAATTTTAATTTTTGGTATTTAATTTGCCTTAAGGCACGATGCCATACACCAATAGTTCATTCACATTTTATTTAATTTGCTCGTCAGTAGTGTTCTGTTTTGCGATGCAATTGTCATAATTTGTTGATATTTAGATTTGTAGAATAAAGAATTCTTTTTATATTATTCTACATTGCTCGTCAATAGAGTCCCTTTTTAACTTTCCGTAGGGTTAGTTTAGTAATCTGCCAAAAATCAGAAATGAAAATTTTTGCATTTCTCGACGTTTTGAAGGTTTTTGAACATTTTACTGGCATACCTCAGAAACTAAATGGATGTGTGTGTGAATGTGTATGTGTGTGTTTGTTTTGTATGTCCGCATTTTTTTAGGATATTTTTTTTATGTTCCATAAAATATTTTTGTAATTTTGGAAAAAAAATCAAACTAGTTGGCTTGGTATTTAGCCTTGAGGCAAGTTACATGAACTTCCCGATATGTGTAAATAATTGACTTAATCAAAAAAAAGTGTAAATAATATACTTCATCAATCCTACTTTAAAAAACGATAATAATTTTAGTAAAGTTTGACGAATTTTTAAAATTAAACTACTTGTCGTAATGCCGTAATATTACAGTAAGTTCTATAAGACCATGATGTATATCGCCAAAAAAAAGTTCCATGAAAATCGGCTTAAATTTTTTTTTCAACAGTTCATTACAAGAAAACGGCTCGGTAGATTTTCACATAAAATTAATCAGTACCATTCCCAACTAATATCTTTCGAACAGTTTTTGATTTTTTAAAATCGGTTCGGTAGGATGAGCTTAAATATGGACGAAAAGTTTAACACTTTTTTTTAAATTGCAAAGAAACGGCTTGGCAGATCGTCGCACAAAACTGACAAACGATAGTCCTCACCGAAATACATCAAATGGCTTTTAAATTTCTGAAATCGGTTCAGGCGCTTTTGAGAAAACGTCGATCAAAAGTCTAATTTTGACAAATGTCAAAAAAACTATACCAATTTTTGCAAACTTTGACGAATTTTTAAAGCTAAACGAGTTGTCGTAGGGCCGTAATATTTTAGTATGACCTAGAAAACTATGGTATCTACCGTCAAAAAAAAAATCATCAAAATCGTCGAATTTTTTTTTTTTAAACGTTATTACAAGAAAACGGCTCGGCCGACCTTTACCAAAAACTAATCAGCACGATTCCCAACCAATATCTATCGAATGGTTTTTGAATTTTCAGAATCGATTTAGAATTGCGGGCTAAAACGTGGGCGAAAATTTTTTCACTTTTCTGCAATTTACAACGAAACGGCCCGGCCGATCGCCGCACAAAACTCAGAGACGATAGTCCTCATCGAGATACATCGAATGGCTTTTAAATTTTTAAAATCGGTCCTGTCATTTTTGAGAAAACGTCGATTTACGGCAAAAAATCTGTTCACATACACACACACACACACACACATACTTTCCCTTAAATTTGGTCTCATTCGATTCAGAATGGCTTGAAGCGTCGAGAAAACATAAAATTAGCGAATCGGATTTTTTTATGAAAACATATACTTCTCCTTCGGGAAGTTAAAAATTACCCAGTCTAAGCGCTACTCTGGTACAAATGTTTACTCAAGTGCGTATATTTTTCCAATTTTGTGAAAGAAAAAAACTATTGAAAAATGTGAAATTGCCGCGAAGCTAAACACAGTATAAGTGAAAACGTCGCACTGAATTATTTGCAAATGCGTTTAGACTGTGACTGTACGGAGCACTTTTTCAATTTTGTGTAAATTAGGCAACTATTTTCTTTTTTTTTGAAATTGAATTCGAAATGAAATGATAATTGTTAATGTTCTGGAGATGAATTGATTTATGATTTATTTATGATTTATATTTGATTTACTCACTCAGATATAACAAGATAACAAAAATAATGAAAGATAAGTATTGGTTGTAATAATATATTTGAAAACGTTTAAAATTTCTCGAATATTTCATTACGGTACGGGAAGTTCCAGCAATTTGCCTTAAGGCACGATGCCATACACCACTAGTTAACTTTCTTTTTCTCCTAAGTAAATTATCTTTTTTTAAGTTGTTTAGACATTGTTGATTTATTAAATCATTGCTTACTTTTATGTCCATATTTATATATCTCACTCTGTCGCTCTTCATAGTTGCGCATAAGTCGCTCTCTTTTGCTCTAACGAGCAGTGGAAAAAAATATTTATATTAGCAACTTGCCGATAGGCAAAAAAATTGCCAAATTCTATAATAATTGACGGATTTCAATGCGGTTTTTTTTAAATACATTCTTATTATATGAATAACACTTTGAGCTTGTGCTCTGCACAGATCAGAGATCCGGGTTTGCTACTCGAGCTAAAGTTTAACAAAACTTTATTTACGAATTCAAAGTTAATGCTGAATTAATAATGTTGAATACGACATTTTTATCAATCTATTATTACTACAGTTTGAGAATCTCTGCTTTCCTGATTGGTAATGGTCAAACGGTGAAGTAATTCGATACCACCATATATATACGATATGTGAAAAGAGAGATGTATTATATTATATTATATGTGGTTTATTATTATTATTATTATCCTGGGGATTGCGATGAAGTGAAATTCGAAACGTATTTTTATTTACTCCCATTATATATGAGAGCAGCCATCAGTTCGCGGTGGTTCACTTTAAATAATAATGGTCAATTTATTTTCGAGGGTTTATTTTAAAATGTCAATTATTGTTTGAAATGCGAAAAGGATAATGGTGAGTTTATTTTAAAAAAAATGGAAAGGACTTAAGGTACCCATCCATTAGGAAGTTTATTATCGAAGCAACCAGAAGATTTATTATGGAATGAGCAAGAGGCATATACAAAATAGAGATGAAACATGATGTCATGAGCAATATTTTCGAATTCGCAAGACATCGCCTATTATATGTTTCAACAAGCATTATAAAAAAATTAACAGTACAAAAGAATCATTAGCACCCGACTTGAAAATTTTTATTAAGATCTGTAGTAAAATGATAAAAATTAATAGTTCAGGCGACTAAAATGATGTCCGCAGTTCTGGCAGAGAGCGGAGCAACCAGATTTTACCTGAATATTTTGCCAATTTTATGAGACCATAGTCATAAAATGACTCGGAACGATACCTTTTTTCGTAAAATACAAAAATATATTTTCAAAATCACGTGGGTAAAAATATGTAGGTAAAATTTTATATTTATCTGTGCATAATATTTAATATTTATTTATATTTGAAAATTATTATAAATCCATACGTTTCAGATAACATCCTTGCTTTTATTCGGTTGATTATACAGTCAAGAATAATACTTTATCTAAGCAAACCATTTGAAATAGTTCAAGAATAAAAATAATAATAATAATAAACTAATCTAAAATTACTTGAAAAGTGCACTATTGCAAAATATATATTCAGATATTACAAGTAACCATACAAATAAGCATGAATAATATTTATTCTAAGAACAATAAATAATGAACTATTTATTTGTACGTTTCGACACGGTGTGTCACCATTCAGTAATTTTTTTTAAATATTTATACAATATTTAAATACATACTTTATAGAATAATACGGTAACTTTCATGGGTACACATTATTATTCGCTAAATAAAGTAGTTACTTTTATATTCACAATATTATTTAAATTATATTATTAAATTTAATGTATGTCAATAATGCCTTCAATAATGCAGTAATTCCTTTTTGTAAAAGCTAACATTTCATTTAATGGATTAATCCTGAATCCAGGTATATTCGAACCAAAAATCCCCAAATGAATTTAATCTGATTTTTCCAAAACCCGAAATTCTATCGCTGATTTCAATGATATAAGAAAAATATTTTTTTTTTCTTTAATTAATTAACCAAATTTCTTTATATATTATAAATAAAATCTTAGAAATGAATATAGTAAGAACGGCAATGCGATGTGTTATCTATTAAAAAACTTTTTATATACTACAAAAAATTGATTATACTGGGGAAATGCATACATAAAGTTTTCCACATTTTATTCATATGAATAAAAATTTGATTTTTAATTCGTGTTTTTTCCTTCAAAAATAAATATAATATTGAATTTGTTTTAAAAGTTGTCCGTTTTTAATTGCACCTCAAAAAATATGAGTCATTGGTTTGGAGTTTAATTTCACTTATGAAATTCACATTGCACGACCCTTTCTCGTATCTGCATTATTGTAAATGTAGACGTATATTCCAAGATTAAAGGCCATGTTTCAGGTTAAAATTAGGTTCTAATATAATATAAATCGTGAATAATTTGTTATAATGGATATTGGTCGACGTCTCAACAATATTTTGAGCTATATATTTGAGACAAAATTTATTCCAAATTCATCTGTTGCAAATGTACAACATTAATTTAATATCAATAAGTTTAATATGATTTTTATATAAAAAATAAATATTTAAATAAAATGAAAACGATCTAAAATTTGCAACAAAAGTCGATTTTATCTCATTTCACGTTCGAAATATACATACTTTTTTCTCTAATGTTCAAAAAATATGAATGAAATTGTGTTCGATCGCCCGAGACACCGAAAATTTTTACAACTGGACATTTATTGGTCATTTGGTCATAAATTGCTCGGTCGCCTGGTTGCCTAGTGGATGGGTAGCATTAGTGATATTTTTTGAAAGGACTCTATCCTTTTTATTCAACACGATGATACGTCCAATTAGTAGTAGAGGTATTTTTTCTTTAATGTCGATATTTATTTTATTTATCACTTCAATGTTTTATTTTGCTCGTCAGTAAAGTCCTGGTTATTTTTGTACAACGAAGGCAGGTATATGGTTTGAAAATATCACAATATCTCTTCTATAAGAATCTTCTACAAGAATCTCTTCTATATGATGTATGTCATCGAAGAACAAACTAGAGGGGCGCATTGCATTGTGCCGTAAGGCAAATTGCTGGAACTTCCCGTATCGCAATTAAACATTCGAGGAATGAAAATAATCAATAATTGTTCTAAATAATTTCAAAAAGATTATTTATTATAAATACATATTGTAAATTTTGAAGTGCTTTTTAAATTTGGCGACGAACAACTTATGTGTATGCTTACAAGAAACTTTTTCAATTGTTCTTTAAATTTGATTTGTTTGATAATTTAGAATTTCTGTCAAAATTTAATTTTTTTTTAATATTTAAAATTTTTTGGATTTAAAAAAAATAAGGTTTTTTTTAACTTTTTGAAAATTTGGAAATTTTTCAAAATATTTCATTTTTTTTAAAGTTTTGAAATGTTCTTAAATTTTTGTAAGAAATCTTTTTTTTAATTTTGAAATTGTTTGAAATTTTTCAAAATTTAGTTTTTCTCAATTTTTTTTTTTTTGAAAATTTCGAAAATTTGAATTTTTCTCTTTAATCTTTTTTTTTGAAAATTTTTGAAATTACTAAATTTTCTGTAAAAGCATTTTTTGCACACCGTCTACTTAAGCAAAATGTTTTTTGAATTGTTCAAATCGGACGCTCCGTTCTCTTAAAAACTGAGTTACCGTTTTCGGCACTTTTTGCCCCGTATCTTTGGAACGGCTAGACCTGCCTTTGCCAAAAACTAATCAGCACGTCTTCTTATCAATACGAATCGAATGTTTTTTGAATTATTCAAATCGGTTGATCCGTGTTCCCGAAACGTCGACGAAAATTTGTATCTGCACACACACGCACACACACATCCATTTTTTCTAAGGTATGCTAGTAAAATATTCAGAAACCTTTGAAACGTAAAGATAAATAAAAATTCTCATTATCGATTTTTTTTGCGATTACTATAACTTACCTTATGAGAATTAAAAAAAAAATCAACGAATTCAGAGATTAAATCATATAAGGTTGTCAAATATCTCCCTTCCGCCTTTTTGTATTGTAAACCAAGAGCAAAAAAACGGAAGGGAGATATTTGACAACCTAATATTATAAAAAGTGTTCACTTAATTTTTACTTC
The DNA here is from genome assembly GCF_003426905.1 of Ctenocephalides felis. Taxonomy (NCBI): domain Eukaryota; kingdom Metazoa; phylum Arthropoda; class Insecta; order Siphonaptera; family Pulicidae; genus Ctenocephalides; species Ctenocephalides felis. The sequence goes on along the minus strand of NW_020538040.1, from coordinate 50,378 downwards.
TCGAACTTTATTTTACAGTTTCTTTCAATTTTTTATTCATCTATCAATAATTATAGAATGTATAGAAGATCTACTACACAATATTCTGATATAATGATTCGTCTGCTTTTCCTTTCTATAAAAACCAACGTCGTCAAGTATCGCCACAGTACTCCCCTTCCAAGTCGAGAAAATCCTGATTGTAGGCAAATGAATTTGCTCGTTAGTATAGTCTCTTTTAAGATTTATCATCACTGAAGCTACTTTTTATCATCTTTTATTCTGCCCGTCAGTAGAGTTTTTTTTGTTTATCACATCTTCAATAGAGTTACTTCTACCTAACAATTTAGTTTGCACATCAGTCAAGTTTTTTTGTTTCTCAACATTTTGTTTGCCTCAGTTTCTATTCACCACTCATGTTGCTCGCCGGTAGAGTCCCTTTTCTGTATTACATCTAGATTCAGTTTGCTCGTGCATAGAATTTGTTTTTAACATCGACACTATCAAAGATTTTTTTCACCATTTGTGATTTAGCTAAGGTTAAATGCCACTTTCAACTAGTTCGCACTTGATTTTTTACTAGTATATAAAAATGATTTGTGAAACGAGTCCTACTCGCCTGTTTACAATGCTTACAATTGTTATTAATTGATAGACATCAGTTGCACTTATTTGGGCGAATTAATTGTGTTTGCTGAAAGGGTTGCAAATATTTGCATAACGTCTCAGACGAGAATTTGTCAAGTGCTGAGAGGCACGGACATATGTAAATGGAAAATTATATTTATATATATATATATATATATATATATATATATATATATAAATTAATATAATTTATTCCTTTCCAATTGTCGACCGCGAAATTTGCAATACATCATCCGAAAGGGTTATACTCGTGTACGCCCCTGAGTTTTTTGTTTTTGTGGGCGTAATTATGCAAATTCGATATTGTCGATGATGTTGACTGATTACACTATTATACACCCTACTAATATAATATTAATAATATATAATTTTGTCATTGATACATTTAATTTTAAAAATTGCTTTCTGAGAAGATAAAAAATACTAGTTTTTTTTTATTTATTATAATACTTTAGACATTTTTATACTACTTAGAACCCTTAAAAATTTTAGAATGTTTGCAGATATTTCTCGACTAGATATTTTAATATTTTTGATAGCGTTAAATAAATAAAAATAATCACAAACGATTTGTAAAAATGATTAGAGTTGAAAAATGTATAAAAATTCGAATAATAAAGAAAAGTAAATAAAAAATCGAAAGTCATATTACAAGTATTACAAGTATATATAACTTCAATATACAATTTTACTCGTCTCAGTATATTAAAAATGATTCGTAAAACAAGAATATTATTATTATCAGTTTAGTATTTTTGAAGTAAAACTTCTTTACGCGCAACTAGGACAACAATGTTGCATTGTCAACAGGAACAGCTATGTTGAAATTAAAATGTAAAAATGCCAAATAATTTTGATTAACTAATAAAGAAGTTTATAAGAAAAATTGATAAAATAGTGGACGTTAACAGATTTATTTATTACTTACTAATGTTACCCTATTAAACCATGCACAGATATTTGCAATTAATAGCTATTTTAAATTATACCTACTTACTGTAGGTTATTACTATGTTAGACAATATTCTAGATTGCACAAATCTGCGCAAACTTGCCGAATACATCATTCAGATTAATCAAACGGTTTAAAAGTTACACGAAATACAATAAAAAATGCACCATCGAGTCGAGTCGATATCGATTCGTACTATATACAGTACAGTGGGTCAAAATGTTCCAAAAAGTAAAAATGCATGTGGGGTATCAAATGAAAAGTTTTGGCGAGCACATTACGAATATCATAGGTATAAACCCTAGAAACCAATAGGGCTGTACCTTTTATAAGATATAACAATTAAATGTAATTCTACTGAATAAATTTTGATACTTTATATTACGCTTCTAAAGTATACAAAATGTGTACGATAAAAAATTTATATTATTTAACTTTAAATTATTTTAATACCACAATTATTCTAATCGATTATTTAAGATCAACGAACAATATTATAAATAAGTGCATGTTCATTGAATTTATATGTTCACTAACCATTTTAAAGTATACCGATATTATCTAGAGCATTATGTTATTAAACAATATTGTAGATTATTGAATTTCCAACAAATTTGCCTAATGTATTATTTATATTAATCGAACGATTTAAAACTTACAAGAGATTTAGTAAATAAATGCACAAGCGAGTCGTTTCGATGTCGATTCGAATTGCTTCGTACTATATACAGTACAGTGGGTCAAAATCTTTCAATATAGTAAAAATGCATGTGGGGTATCAAATGAAAGGTCTCGACGAGTACTTCACGAATATAATACTTATAGACCTTAAAAACCAAAAAGGTTCGAATGCTTCATATTTTACTAGAATACATGACAAGTTTTTATTTGATTTTGCGATAATAAAGTATATTGTGTTTCTCTAGTGCTTTATAATTTTAGACAACATTGTATATTATTAAATTTACAACAAATTTGCCTAATATATTATTTATATCAACCGAACAGTTTAAAAGTTATACGAGATGCAATAAATAAATGCACAAGCGAGTCGCTTTGATGTCGATTCGAATAACGTCGTACTATATACAGTACAGTGGGTCAAAATGTTCCAAAAAGTAACAAATCATGTGGGGTATCAAATGAAAGGTCTCGACGAGCACATTACAAATATAATAATTATAGGTCTTAAAAACTAAAAGGTTTCTGTACATTTCATATTTACCTAGAAGACTCGACCAATTTTTCTTCTGTTTCACCATATTTAATTATATATATAGTCTCTCTATATATGATCTAGGATGGACATCACATCCACAATAACAAAAATCCATTTCATTCTTCCATTTTTGTATTTCTGATCATTTTTCAACCTTAAAAAACATGAATTTAAATTCCGAAACCAGAAGCGTCGTCGTCGTTTATTCCCAGGCGGGTGATTTGGCTTAACTCGGGATCAAAACGGGATAAATCGGGGATGAAACTGGGATGAAAATGCACCACAAGATTTGAATATATATGTTTTATCAAAGGGGTGTCGTCAACGTCATCGTCGGTCAATCAATCAAAGAGGAAAGACAACGATGGTAAAAATATACATAAAACCTATTTTATTTAAACATCGATTTAAAATCGAAATGATTTGTTTTTAGTAATAGCTATATATATATAAAAGCTATATAGCTATATTTTGAAATAAACAGTTCCAAATTTTATCTAAATAGCTAAATTCTAATTAACTTCCAGTTAAATTTTTGTATTTCTCGACGTTTTAAATGTTTCTGAACATACCTCAGAAACTAAATGAATGTGTGTGTGTGTGTTTGTGTGTGTGTGTGTGGGTTTTGTATGCCCGCATTTTTTTTCCACGTTTTTCGGGCGCACGGATCAACTGATTTCAATAGTTCAAAAAACATTCGATCCCTATTGATAAGGAGATGTGCTGATTAGTTTTTGACAAAGGCAGGACCAGCCGTTACGGAGATACGGAACAAAGAGTGCAGAAAATACAAATCGAGTTTTTGAGAGAACGGAGCATCCGATTTGAATGATTCGAAAAACATTCGATTTGTAATGAGTGGGAAAAGTGGTGATTACTATTTGGCAGAGGCAGGTCCAATTGTTTCGAAGATACCCAGCAAAATGTGCAAAAAATGGCAGTTTTGGAGAGAACTAAGAATCCGATGTGAATGATTCAAAAAACTTTTTGCTTGTTTTTACGAAATAATTGCTTTCGAAAAAAATGTCTCAGTATTTTTTCTCAAAAATTTTTTTTTGTGATTTTGGATTAAAAATTCAAAAAATTACCCACGCTAAGCACAATCTAAGCGCCACTCTGGTGTAAATATTTATCCGAGTGCGTTTAGACTGTTTACGTCTAGAGCACTTTTCCAATTTTGTGTTATTTAACATTGTACTATTTAAAAATGTGAAAATGCCGCCGAGCTAAGCACAGTGTAAGTGAAAATGACGCACAAAATTATTTGAAAATGCGTTTAGACTGTGACTATACGGGAGCACTTTTTCAATTTTGTGTAAATTAGGCAACTATTTTTTTTTTAAATTGAATTCGAAATGAAATAACTATTGTTAATGTTGTGGAGATAAATGGATCTATTTATAATTTACATTTGATTTACTAACTCAGATATAACAAGATAGCAAAAATGATGGTAGTTACAGTAATTGTAATAATATATTTGAAAACGTTCAAAATTTCCCGAATATTTCATTACGGTACAGGAAGTTCCAGCAATATGCCTTAAGGCACGATGCCATACACCACTAGTTATTTTTGTCTTTAGGCAAAATGCCCCAGTTGCATCTTGTTATATAATAGTTACAATATATTTGAAGTGTAACATTGCATTAGCAATATTAGGATGATAATAATAATAATGTTTATTCAAGAGAAATTATTTTGGCAAATGTCATCCTTCGGTCGAAACGTCATTTATCATGTCACGTGCGAATATATCCGCCAAACATATATATACATACATACATATACACATATACAAGTGCTAAGATGATTTATTACAATTGGCACTTAGTTAAAATGAATATTTATCATAGAGATCTATATGTATATATATATATATATATATATATATATATATATATATATATATATAAGGATAACAATCCTTTGTCTTGTATCCTGAAGACAGGTCTATGATCTGAAGGCATCATATTTAGTTTACCCTTGCTCTTATAATTTCTTTCTAATTTTAATTTGCACGTCAGTAGAGTCCTTTTCTCTCTTATTGAGTTTTGCTCGCCAGTACAGTCTCTTTTCTTTCTTAGTGAATTTTGCAATTAGTCAGTAGGGTTCCATTTTTTTTATTAAACTTTGCAAGTCAGTAGAGTTTTGTTCAACTTTTAATTTGTTCGTCTATAGAGGTCTTTTTACCCTTCTTTTGTAATTTTCTTGTCAGTAGACCCTCTTCAGTTATTTCGGCAGTAGAGTTTCTTTTATTCGTCAAATCTAAATTTTCTTTGCTTGTCAGTAGAGTCCCTTTTCATCATTTTCGTTTAAACCAATATCATAAAATTTGGTATGTCAGTAGAGTTATTTTTAAGTCGATGTTTTATAAAACTAAGACTTTAATAGAATAAGTTTTATTTTACTCGTCGGTAGAGTCCTAATTTAAACTCTTGAAAATGTCAGTAAAGACCATTTTGATTGGCTAGTCAGTAAAGTTTATTTTGTTAATCATTATCAAATTTAGTTTGCTCGTCAGTAGAGTCCTTTTTTGTGTTTCTTTCTTAAACTTGAATAAAAAATGTTTAGCTTTCCTTCATTAATGATCATGTGTAACGATTTGGTTGTTTCTTTTTCATTTTAAAAGTATATGGAGTTGTTTTAGGTCGTTATAATATTAGACAATATTCAAGATTATTTAATTCTGCACAAATTTGCGAAATACTTTATTCACGTTAGTCGAATAGTTTAAAAGTTACAAGAAATCTAAGAAATAAATGTACAAGCGAGTCGAGTCGATGTCGCTTCGAATTGTTCCGTACTATATACAGTACAGTGGGTCAAAACTATTTTATATGGCTAAATTGCATGTGGGGTATCAAATGAAAGGTCTTGACGAGCACTTTACAAATATCATACTTATAGACCTTGAAGATCAACAGGGTCTTGCAATCTTTATATTTAACAAGAATCTAACACGGAATTTCATTTTTTTTTGCTATATGAACTCACACCAGATTGCTTATAGAGTATTATAGTATAAGACAATATTCAAGATTATTTATATTTGCATAAATTTGCCAAATACATTATTTATATTAGACGAACGAAGACGAAAAGTTATAATAGATGCAAGGAAAAAATGCACAAGCGAGTCGATTCGTTTTGCTACTATATACAGTACAGTGGGTCAAAATATTTTTATATAGTAAAAATGCATGTGGAGTATCAAATAAAAGGTCTCAACGAGCACTTTACAAATATCGTACTCATAAAAGCTTAAAGATCAATAGGGTTTTGTAATCTTTATATTTAACAAGAATCCAGAAGTGAATAATATTTTCTTTTGATATATTTAACTCACACAAGATTGCTGTAGAGTATTATGATATTAGATAATTTTCAAGACTATTTATTTCTACACAAATTTGCCGAATACATCATTCGTTTTAGTCTAATAGTTTAAAAGTTACACGGGATATCATAAATAAATGCATAACCGAGTCGAATACTATATATAGTACATTGGGCCAAAATGACTTTATATGGTAAAAATGCATGTGGGGTATCAAATGAAAGGTCTCGACGAGCATTTCACGAATACTATAGGTATAGAATAGACCCTAAAAACCTATAGGGTTCTGAATCTTTCATATTAGACTAGAATATATAAGAAATTTTCATTTTCATTTATAATTTTAGATTACACTGAGTTACTTTAGAGACTTATATCTTAGACAACATTTTAGATAGATTAGTTTTGATTCATATTGCCTAATACATCATTCATATTAAACGAATAGTTCAAAAGTTACATGAGATATAAAAAATAAGTGCACAAACATGTCGAGTCGATGACGATTCGAATCACATCGTACTATATACAGTACAGTGGGTCAAAATGTTTTCATATGTTAAAAATGCATGTTGGGTATCAAATGAAAGGGTTCGACGAGTACTTTACGAATATCCTACTTAAGAAACCTGAAACCCAATATAATTCTATACATTGCATATAATGTAACTAATGAATGTTGCTTTTGTAATTAAATTAGGCCATAAACTTTCAACTACACTTTTAGAGTTTTTCTAGTTGCCTTAGAGTCTTTGTTATACGTAAAAAGTGTATATAATTTATTTTTGACTAAGTTTGTCTTATACTACAATTATATTAATCGAATTATTTAAAATTTACACACGATATAAAACATAAATGTACTCAAATTAAATGCCTGTGTTCAAAAGCAATTTTAAAGTATACCGAGTTGTTATAGAGATTTGGTGTATTAGAAAACATTAAAGCTTAATCATTTTTGAACAAATTCACCAAATATTGCGTTAACTTTAGACAAACGGTTCAAAAGTTACAAAAATTAAAGTAAACAAATGCACCAATTTGCAAGACGTTTACAGGTTGAGATTGTGTCGTACTATATATAGTACAGCGGGTCAAAAAGACCCTTGATGACGTCATAGTGTAAAATTAAATGTGGGGTATCAAATGAAAGGTCTCGACGAGCACATTACGAATATCATAGTTATAGACCCTAAAAACCAATAGGGTTCCGTACTCTATACTCAACTAAAGTCTATAACTAATTTGTTTAGTTTTTTGCGATATTAAAATGCACTGAGTTATTTTAGGACATTAAAATATTAGACAACATTGTAGATTATACATTTTTGGATACTTTCTCTAAAAACCTCATTAATATTAATCGAATGGTTTAAAAGTTACAATAAATACTTGCGTATATGGTTAAAATAAATGACTACAAGAACGTACTGATAACTATTTTATATAAAAAACGTGTTTTGATTTTCATTATCATGACTCTATATAAAATAAATAGTTCAAAATAAATAAAATAAATCTATGTCAGTTTCAACAAATGCCATTCGATGTGTATCGTAAAATCCACTCGACCATAAAAAAATAAATTTCACATGTCTGTTTTTGTAATTCAGTTTTAAACGTTTTCCCCAGTTTATAGTTGATTGAGCTTTCCAACTTTTTAATTTTAAATTAAAACCACACACACTGCACGCCCTGGATGTAATAAATTCACCGCGGACGCCACTGGACCTTAATTGGATTGATGATAAAATATTGTTTAAATGTACTCGTGATTTAAAGGTCTTGTTTTTTAAAAACTGTTGACCTTAGGGTTCTGAAATTTTGATATGTGATATCTAACACCTTTGTTTAAATATTAAAAATATAAATTGGTTTAATTTTGTAATAAATATATAATAATAAACAAATTTGTGAAGCAAGTACATACCAAAATAAGTTTTTCTACATACTTTATAGTGATTACTTTGTAGGTCTAAAATTAAGGGACAGTTAATCCTTAAGAGTTGAAATTATGGTACGTGATACCTAAGACATTTTTATAAATATTAAAAATATTAATAATAAATATTATTTTATAAAAAACGATTTAAAAATATATTAATGAAACAAGTGCACCATAAAGTTATATAGTAGAATGTGAATACAATTGGTTTTCAATCAGGGGTCGTTTTGAAGGTCTCGTATTAGAACAATATTGACCTTAAGGTGAAAAAATTTTGGCAAATGATACCTTAGACACGTTTTTAAATACTAAAAATACCTGTCGCACTAATTTTGTAATAAATTTGAAATTATAAATAAATTTGTAAGACAAGTGCAATGGTAGATTCTGAACTTTGATTTTCAATTAACGGTCGTTTTAAAGGCCTGGTTTTAAAACAATATTGACCTTAAGATGCTAAAATTTAGACAAGTGATATCTTAGACACATTTTTGAATATTAAAAATACCAGTTGCATCAATTTTGCAATAAATTTAGAATTATAAATAAATTAGTAGAACAAGTACAATGCAATTGTATATAAATTTTGATTTTCAATTAGGGGTCGTTTCAAAGGCCTGGTTTTTTGAACAATATTGACCTCAAAGTACTAAAATTTTGGCAAACGATACCTTAGACACATTTTTAAATATTAAAAATACCAATTGCACTAATTTTGCAATAAATTTAAAATTATAAATAAATTTGTAAGACAAGTGCAATGGTAGATTGTAAATTTTGATTTTCAATTAGGGTTGTTTCAAATGCTTGGTTTTAAAACAATATGGACCCTAAGGTGCTAAAATTTTGACTAGTGATACCTTAGACACATTTTTAAATATTAAAAATACCACTTGCACTAATTTTGCAATAAGTTTGGAATTATACCTAAATTAGTAGAACAAGTACAATGCAATTGTATATAAATTTTGATTTTCAATTAGGGGTCCTTTCAAAGGCTTGGTTTTAAAACAATATTGACCCTAAGGTACTAATATTTTGGCAAATGATACCTTAGGCACATTTTTAAATACTAAAAATACTAGTTGCTTCAATTTTGCAATAAATTTGGAATTCTACCTAAATTAGTAGAACAAGTACAATGCAATAGTATATAAATTTTGATTTTCAATTAGGGGTCGTTTCAAAGGCCTGGTTTTAGAACAATATTGACCCTAAGGTACAAAAATTTTGGCGAGTGATACCTAAAGCATATTTTTAAATATTAAAAATATCAATTGTACTAGTTTTGCAGTAAATTTGAAAATATAAATAAATTAGTAGAACAAGTACAATGCAATAGTATATAAATTTTGATTTTCAATTAGGGGTCATTTCAAAAGCCTGGTTTTAAAACAATATTGACTTTAAGGTGCTAAAATTTTGGCAAGTGATACCTTAGGCACATTTTTAAATATTAAAAATACCAGTAGCACTAATTTTGCAATAATTTTAAAATTATAAATAAATTTGTAAGACAAGTGCAATGGTAGACTCTAAATTATTATTTTTAATTTGAAAGGTCTTTATTTTAGAATAGTATAGACCCTAAGATTTTGAGATTTAGATATGTGATACCCTAAACCCTTTCTCAAATATTAAGAATACGAATTGTATTAATTTTTTAATATATGCAAAATTAAAAAATAAATACCGAATTTAAAATTAAATATTCAGTAAAAAATTGGTATAAAATGAAGGGTCTTGTTTTTCCAAATCGGTAGGTCCTAGAAAGTTCAAATTTAAGTTTGTAATAAACAAAACCTTTGTTTCAATAATAAAAATAATACAGTTGATTTTGCATACATAAATTTTTATAAATATTTTTTTTTCACTACACACACCTTTATGATTGATAATTTCTTCGAACGTTCCAAGTAAATTCTAAGAGTACGTCTTGACAATTTAGATTTATTTTATAACTCTGGCATAAAGTCAAGTATGTATATATGTATATATACATATATGTGTATATATTCCGTTATTTTCTGCCAGTATATGCAAATATGCATTACACGGCAATAAAATCTGCGAAATCTGAATTGGTCGCAGTCGTTCCGCATTTTTTACGACTCAATTTTTATCGAGTTTTTATGTTCGAAAACCTATTCACTTCGATTTATAGTCGAAAACTCACACCACTACACTATACGGTTCAGTTCAGGTTTTTATTATACAAAACGCCACTTTCTAAATATATACTAGGGCAAAAATTACTAGAACACTGAGGGTAGGAATAAATTATTTATTTTTGTGGTGGTAAAATAAATTGATATTTCAAGTATTTTTAGCCGAAAGTTTTGTTCTAAAAAGTATAAAGTTTTTAGGTAATTTGATAAGCTACATAACAACATCAATAGTTTGTTTAAATTAGAATAAATATTGAACAAATAAATACAAAAACTAAGAAAACGCACCAGCTTAAAAAGAGTCAGTATTAAACATGGTGGTGTTCTCAAAATAAAAGTTTTAATTATTTTTTTTCTTAAAATTTTGTTTTAAAAGTTATAAAGATTTAAATGCAAGCTTTTAGAGAATTTACTGATCTACCTAATGGCTTAATTAAGTTATTCAAGTTAGAACAAAACTTTAACAAATAAGTACTAAAACTAAGAAAGTGCACCCGATTAGAACGAGTCAGGATTATCATAAATTTCCTAAAATTCAAGTATAAAGTATTTTTTTCTTAAAATTATGTTTTGAAAGTTATAAAGATGTAAATGCAAACTTTTATATAATTTATTAAGATATATAACGGCTTAATTAATTTGTTTATATTGGAACAAAATTTGAATAATTTATCGAAAAGATGCACCAGATGTTTGGAGAGGATGTCTTATATAAATTCAAGTTTAAAGTATTTTTTGCCCAAAATTTTATTCTGAAAGGTAAGATACTAAATATAAAGTTCCAAACTCATGTATAATAATTTACATGTTATCTAATAAACTATAGGCTAAATATTACCGAAACTAAAAAGAACGCACAAGTTTAGGAAACAGTCTAGCTTAAGCATGGTTGTGTCCTCAAATTCTAGTTTTAGGAATTTTTGCTTGAAATTTTGTTTTAAAATTTACAAAATGGTAAATGAACGTTTTTAGAGAATTTAGTCAGCTATCTAATGGCATAATTAGAACTAAATTTCAACCTTTTTTTACAGAAGCTAAAAGAATGCATCCGAATAGAAAGGGTCAAAATTTTAATGTTCGCAAAATTAAAGTTTTAGATAGTTTTTGCTTAAAATTTTGCTCCAAAAAGTTAAAAAGTTATGAAAGCAAATATTTAGGAAATTTAGTGAGCTATGTAATAGCATCATTAGTTTGTTTAAGTTGGAATAAAATTACAACAAACAAATATAAAACCAGCAAAATGCACCAGGTAGAAAGAATCAAGATTATCAATAGTGGTGTTCTGGAAATTCAAGTTTTGAGTATTTTTTGTATAAAATTTTATACCAAAAGTTACAAAATGGTGAATGCAAGTTTTTAGATTATTTACTAAATTATCTAATGGCATCAATAGTTTGTTTAAGTTAAAAAGTAAATTTTTAACAATTAAGCACTAAAACTAAACTAATGCATCAGATTTTTGAAGAATTGGGAATTAGACTAAGCAAGATATATAAATTTAAGTTTTTAGTATTATTTGCACAAAATTTTGTTCTGAAAGTTAAGATACTAAATACGCAAGTTTTTAATAAATTCAATAAAGTTTTCAATCATATATAATAAGTTATATGTGATTTAAGAAACTATAAGTTAAATACTGTCAAAACTAAAAAAAACGAGTTTAGGAACAGTCAGGTTTAAGCATGGTGGCGTCCTTAAAAATCAAGTTTTAAGTATTTTTTGTATAAATTTGTTCCAAAAATTAAGTTATTAAATACACAAGTTTTTAGTACATTTAATAAAGCTTTTAATGACGTATAATAATTTATATCTCATTTAACAAACTATAGTTCAAATATTACCGAAACTAAAAAAACGTATAAGTTTAAGATTAGTCAAGCCATAGCATGATGGCCTTTCATAAACTCAAGTTTAAAGTATTTTTTGTTTAAAATTTTGCACCAAAAGTAAAAAAATGGCGAAAGCAGGTTTTTGAAAAATTTAATAGGCTTTCTAATGATGTATAATGATTCATATATAATTTAACAGACTATAGACAACATATCACCGAAACTAAAAAAAACGCACAAATTGAGGGATAGTCAAGTGTAAGAATTTTGAAAATTTAAATTTAAAATACTTTTTGTATAAAATTTAGTTTCAAAAGATTTTGAATGATTGATGCAAGTTTTTAACAAAATACGTTTTCTAATGATATAGAAAAGTCTTTATATAATATAACAAAATATAGGCTAAATATTGCCGAATCTTAAAAAGTGACAAAAGTAGTCAATTCTACGCAATTTTCAAAATTAATTCTAGTCTAGTCTAGAAGTTAAAAACTAATATATACATATATTTACCAAATTAAATAATTGATCCGATTATTTGTAATAATTTATATATTTACTAAATTTAAAATTTGGTGCATAAAATTTTTCCCAGGATTTGCATCTGATTCTCGCTCAACCCAAAACGACGCGTGATTTCAGGTTAAGCGACGAACCGCGCGCAAACTTTGGGACTCCTTAAAATTCAATATAAATATTATTACAATCGCAATATCCTTTACTACCATTAATCAAGAGTTTCAAAGGAAGCTTTTAGTGTGATTTGTTGAATCGGTGCAAATTTCGTCGGAACAATATGTATTAATATTCTCGAATAGTCGAGTCGGTGTCCCGATTCCCATATTTCATGCGAACAGTCGAAAACACATTACTTAGCCGTGTACTTTGTGACAAGGCGATTTAGCGACTTGATACATGCATTAGCTATGATTAAACTGTACGGGATATTTGAGCCAAAACCACCATCCACCTTCCGAAACCACCAAATGCACCAAATGCAACCCCCAACTATATATAGTTTGGGCAAACAGAAGGTGAGGATGAAGTGGGTACGATTTTGTACGTTTGGGGCTGTAACTTTTTTCTTTGTAGGAACAATTTTTTTTTGATTTGCATAGATAACAAACATAAAAATTGCAATTTTGCAGTGTTAAATATATTGTTATGACATGATGTATAAACACACAATAAATGATTCAATTCAACCAATTTTTGGTATAAATTTAAATATATAAATATATAAATAGGAACTTGAATTAATAGTTGGGCAAACAAAAAATGAGGAGGATTTGGGTACAATTTTACACGTTTGGGGCTGTAACTTTTTTCTTTGTAGAAACGAAATTTTTTCGACTTTTATAGATAAAATCTACATAAAATTTTGATATTTTTCAGTCCTAATTTTATTGTTGTGACATAATGTGTAAAGACACAGTAAATGATTCAATTCATCCCACTTCTGATATAAATTTAAAAAGGCAACTTGTATTTTTTTGTCTCCTGCATAACTTTTAAAATTCAACTTTTTATTGTATACGTTTTGACACTGCATGTGTGCCATCATTCAGTACGGTAGTCAAATTTTATTTTTACCAACATAGTAGAGTTCAATTTTATTATACTAATTTAGTTTGTTTGTCAGTAGAGTCCCTTTTTATATTATTTTGGTTTGTTTGTCAGTAGAGTCCATTTTTTATTTAATTTTAATTTACTCGTCCTTAGAGCCTGTTTTTATTATTATTCCAGTTTGCTCGTCAATAGAGTCCTTTTTATATTAATTTTTTTGATATTAATCCTTTTTATATTAATTTTATTGCTTGTCAGTACAGTCCTTTTTTCATTTTAGTTCGTCAGTAGAGTCCCTTTTTATCATATTAATTTTAATTGGTCGTCAGTAGAGTCTAAAAACCTCTTTCAATATTTATTTTTTTATTTTATTTTAACTCAAAGTTTTGCTTTTTCGGTTTTTATAAAACAAATTAATAATTTTTTCAACTTTTAATCAACTTGTTAAAATGCTGACACACATCGGCGTCGAAACGTACATAATAAATAATTAAATGATTTATTATTAGTTTGGTTTGTTATTCTGATTTAAAATTTAAATTCAAAGGTTTCAAATTTAAATGATTCAAAAAATTTAAAGGTGTTTATGCATTTGTACATAATAATAATAATAATAATAATTGTACATAATAATGATTGATTATCATATTTTTGGGACTTCGAAACCGTAGGACCTGCTTTTCGAAATATGTAATAAATTCTTGAAGTAAAATGTTTTTTAAATCATTTAAATAGGACGCTCCGTTCTCTCAATAACTTAATTTTCATTTTCTACACTCTTTGCCCCGTATCTCCTAAACGGCTAGACCTGCCTTTACATAAAAATAATAAATCTTTCAGTACAATACAAGTAGAATGTTCTTTGAATCATTCTAATCGAACGCTCCGTTCTCTCAACTTAATTTTCATTTTTTACACTCTTTGTCCCGTATCTCCTAAACGGCTAAACCTGCCTTCGCATAAAAATAATAAATGCTTAAGTTCAATACAAGTAAAATGTTTATTGAATCATTCCAATCGGACGTTCCGTTCTCTCAAAAACTCTTGGAGCAAAAAGTGCCAAAAATGATAATTAGATTTTTGACACTTTTTGCTCCGAATCTCCTAAATGACAGTACCTGCCTTTTTATATTCATATGTTTTTTACTTTTTTGTGAATAAATCAAAGTCTCCAACATACTTGCATCGGGTTTCCTTAGTGCGTCAGTAAATTTTATGTCCTTTTTGTCGAAGGAGCTATCTATCAAAAACTATAAGGAGTTTCAAGACATAAAATGGGGAATTGAGATAACGAAAAACCTATTTATGGCCAGACATTACCTATTTTATGACATTATTTTTTCACCCATAAGGAAAGGAAAGGAAAGGAAACTCTTCCTGGTGAAATATACATATACGTATAGAGTAAGAATCACGATGTTTGTCCTTAATGTTCTCTTAACCTGCTGAACCGATTTTAAATTTTATTTGTTTATTATATACATTAATATCCAACTTAAGTTATGGGCTGTATTAAAAATTTAAATACGTTTTAGAAATTTCGGTATTTTAATAATTTCAAATAATTTTGACACCTATGTATATCGAGGACGTGTAACGATGTTTGTCCTTAATTTCTTTCTAAACTGCTGAACCGATTTTAAATTTTATTTCTTCATTACATACATTTATATCCAACTTAAGTTATCGGCTGTATTAAAAATTTCAATGTTTCAGAAATTTTAGTATTTTAATTATTTCAATTAGTTTTGACACCACACGTATATAGAGGACGTGTCACGGTGTTTGTCCTTAATGTTCTCCTAAACTGCTGAACCGATTTTAAATTTTATTTCTTCATTATATACATTTATAACCAACTTAGGTTATAGGCTTTATTAAAAATCTCAGTCCATATTCGATATATTGAAATTTTAATAATTTCCGGTAATTTTAACAGCTATGAATAAAAAAAGATTGTGCCTTGAGAAATTTTACTTCAAACTTTAAATACAATTTTTTAATCAAAAGTTTTCTATTTAATTATAACAAGTAAAAAATAAGTTTAAAACTTTATTATTTATTATTTTTATTATAAAACGTTCATGAGGTTGTTATATTTTTGTTTCAGTCCTAAGTAGAGTCCCTTTTCAATTTTTTCAGTTTGTTTTATACTAAGACTAAATTACTATAGCATTAGTTGGCAAGTCAGTAGTATCCTTTTTTTTATTCTCCTGATTTTTTAACAAATTGCTCGCCAGAGGAGTTTCTTTTTTGTTCTTTAGATTTTCTAAAAGTTTGCTTGTTAGTAGAGTCCCTTTTTTATCCTCCAGATTTTTAAACATTTTGCTCGTTAGTAGAGTCCCTTTCTTATTCTCTACATTTTTTAATAGTTTGCTCGTCAGTAGAGTCCCTTTTTCATTCTTTAGATTTTTCAATAACTTGCTCGTCAGTAAAGTCCCTTTGCTATTTTCTAGATTTTTTAACAATTTGCTCGCCAGTAGCGTCCCTTCTCTAATCCCTAGATTTTCTAAAAGCTTCCTCGTCAGTAGACTCCCTTTTTTATTCTCTAGAGTTTTTAATAATTTGCTTGTCAGTAGAGTCATTTTTTATTCTCTTGATTTTCTAATGATTTGCTCGTCAGTAGAGTCCCTTTTCTATTAGATTTTCTAAAAGTTCGGTTGTTAGTCCCTATTTATTTTCCATATTTTTTAGAGATTTGTTTGTTAGCAGAGTCCTTTTTTTTATACTCTAGATTTTTCAATGATTTGCTCGTCAGTAGAGTCCCTTTTTTATTCTCTAAATTTTTTAATGATTTGCTCGTCAGTAGAGTCCCTTTTTTTCTTTTTTTATTCTTTAGATTTTCTAAAACTTTACTTGTCAGAAAAGCCCCTTTTATATTTTCTAAAATTTTTTAATAATGTGCTCGTCAGTAGAGTCCCTCTTCTATTGTCTAGATTTTTTAATAATTTGTTTGTCACTAGAGTCCTTTTTTATATTATTTTAGTTTGTTCGTCAGTAGAATCCCATTTTATTCATCTTAATTTGCTTGTCAGTATAGTTCTTTTTTCATATTATTTTATTTAGTCAGTAGAATCCCACTTTATTTCATTTTAATTTGCTCGTCAGTAGAGTCCCTTTTTATATTATTTTAATTTGCTTGTCTGTAGAGTCCCTTTTTGATTTTTTAGTTCGTCAGTAGAGTAGAGTCCCTTTATACTCCCTCTCTCTGAAAGAATCTAATTTAATTTCATTTTAGTTTGCTCGTTAGTAGAGTCCCTTTTTAACTTTTGTTTGGTCGTCAGTAGAGTCCCTTTTTATTTTTGCTTCATTTGGTTTGTCAGCAGAGTCTCTTCCTTTCAATGATTAAATTTGATCGTGAGAGAGCAAGAATTATTTTTGAAAAAAGTTATGAATGAAAAAAAAAATCAAAAACAATTATCAAGAAATTTTGCGCACCCCAAAACACAATTAGTATCAAAAATCAGTCTTTTTTATTTCTAAGCTTGGGTTTTTTTAGTTTTAAGAATATTTAGCTTATAGTTTGTAAGAACATGTATAAATTACAATACATAATTAGAAAGCTCAATAAATTTACTAAAGGCGTAAAACATTTTTTATTTTTTTTAACAAAATTTTCTACAAAAAATACTTTAAACTTGAATTTTTAAAACGCCATCGTGCATAAATCTGAATCTTACTAATTTGGTGCATTTTTTATATTTAATTTTGATTTGCTCTAACATTTTTGTAATTTTACGAAACTTGTCATGTCATAACAAAGCTTACTAAATTTACTAAAAACTTAAATTCATAACTTTTTTACTTTTGTAACAAAATTTTGAGTAAAATATAATTTAAATATAAATGCCATGTTGCATAGACTAATTGCTCTTGTAAATCCGGTGCATTTTTTTGTTATAGGATTTATTTGTTTAAAAAAATATTTTAAATGAAAAAAACTATTGACGCCATTATGTAAATTACTGAATTTCCTAAAAACTAGCATTATAACATTAAAACTTTTAGAATAAAATTTTAAGCTATAAGTTAGTAGAGTCCATGATGTATATTAATTTAGTTTGGTCGTCAGGATATTCCCTTTTTAATTTTGCTTTATTTGGTTTGTCAGCAGAGTCTCTTTCAACAAAATCCAAAAACAATTATTAAAAATTTTTGCGCACCCCAAAACAAAATTAGTATCAAAATTTCTATACGCACAATATACTTATCCCTCATACTACCCTAAATATCTTCAATTCCTTTCAATCGTGTCAAATAATTACAATTTGCGGTCAAATGACCCTATTTACTTTCACTAACCAGAACAAATAACAAACCCTTCGACGCCCTTCACACTTTAGGAGTATTTATTGACTAAGAAGAAGATTGTAGGAGAGAAAAGTATTCACACTAATTAGACACTTCCTACTATATGGTTAAGAGTATAAAGGGAAAAGGGTTTAAGTAGAAAAATAGGGAATTGGGTTTTTGTCCTATTTATATAAAGGACACTTACTTGGTCACCGAGATTGTCAAAGTTTTTGGGAATAGAAAAGTTAATTTTATTAAACAAGTTTAGGTAATAAACGTCCAAGTTTGAGGTGAAGTAATCCATTGTTACCAATACGATATTCGTATAGTTCTTGTCGAGGCCTTTCATTAGATACCCCACATGCCTATTTTTGAAGTAAAACTTTTTAACTCATAATTTATTTCGAGCTCTGCCAATAAGCTTACTTTTTGTTACATTTCTTGTAACTTTCAAAATGGTTTGTTCAAAAGTCAAAATATTTGACAAATTTGTTCAAAATTAACTAGTCTACAATATCGTAGTTTGCCATAACGCTCTGCAGCAATTCGGTGTACTTTAAAATGTCAAAAATTGATACTAAAAAAGAGAATAAGTTATGTGTACGGAACTCTATAGGTTTAGTGAACTTGGTCCTTAGATATTTGAAGAGTACTAGTCGAGACCTTTCATTTGATACCTCACATGCCTATATTTGAAGTGAAACTTTTCAAGTCATATTGGATCGCAACCTCTGCAACTCATTGGTTGACTTTTTGTTATATCTCTTGTAACTTTTGAACGGTTTGTACAGACTAAATGGAATATTCGGTGAACTTGTGTTAAATTAAATTCTATATAATATGTTTGTATGCAAAAATTTCAAAGCAACTTAAAATGACAAAAATTGCTATTAAAAAGAAAATAAATTATGTGTACGGAACCCTGTTGATTTATTGAGTATACTACTTAGATATTTTGAAAATACTGGTCGAGACCTTTTATTTGATACCCAACATGCCTATATTTGAAGTAAAACTTTTTAACTCATAATTTATCTCGAGCTCTGCCTATGAGTGGCTTACTTTTTACATCTCTTGTAACTTTTGAACGGTTTGTCCAAAATGAATCAAATATTCAGTGAACTTGTGTTAAATTAAATTCTGTATAATATGTTTGCATGCAAAAACTTTACAGCAAATGGGTATAGTTTAAATTAACATAAATTGGTGATAAAAAAGAAAATTATGTGTACTGAACCCTATTCGTTTGTGGAGTATACTACTTAGATATTTTGAAAGTACTTGTCGAGACCTTCCAATTGATACCCAACAAGCCTATATTTGAAGCAAAACTTTTTAACTCATAATTGTATCCGAGTTCTGCAACTCATTGGTTTACTGTTTGTTATATCTCTTGTAACTTTTGAACGGTTTGTCGAAATTGAATGAAATATTCAGTGAATTTGTGTTAAATTAAATTGTCTATAATATGTTTGTATGCAAAAACTTCAAAGCAATTTAAAATAATGTAAAAAATGATGCAAAGCAAAGCAAAAAATGATGTAAAAAGAAAATAAATTATGTGTACGGAACCCTATTAGTTTGTGGAAGAAACTACGAGATATTTGGAAAGTACTAGTCGAGACCTTTCATTTGATACCCAACAAGCCTATATTTCAAGTAAAACTTTTTTACTCATATTTGATTCCCTGTGCTATTTATAGTCTAAGTCTATTTATAATCTGCTTATAGTGCATTTATGTATTGTATCTTGTATAGCTCTTGAACGGTTTGTCCAAACTAAACACAATATTCGGCAAATTTGTTCAGAATTGAGTAATCTAAAATATTGTTCTGCACCATAATGCTCTGCAGCAACTCGGTGTACTTTAAAATCTCAATTGAAGCGAGACAAGTTTGAAAGATTATCAGTTACTTATCGTTTCTTGTCAAAAATTTTCGTCTTACACCATTTATTGCAATATATATTAATAACTATTTGACAAACGCTGCTTTTATCGAAATAATTTTCTCACAATCGTCGACAATATCGTCCTTCAGTGTGTCAACAACATCCTTTTTCTAATAGGAATCTAAGCCACGTGTCCTTCTTATTAGTCTTTATAGAACAAATAATAATAAAGTGAAAGGATTCAATTTAATTTGCTTTTGCTCGCTTGACCGGAAAATATTCGCACAAATTCGCAACTGGATCGATTAGTAATGGTCTGAGAGTAATTTAATATCAAAAATTAGTATTAAATGATATTCAAAAATGATTTTCTTAAACAAATTATTCTACAGGTATATAAACTGTATTAGATAAAAATTTAGATAATTTAATTATCTTTAATTTTTTTAAAGATCGTTTTGAGATAACTAAGATAATTTGGGAGTTATGGACAAAATTGCACCAAATAGTTACATTGAGCTTTTTGTATGTTTCAGAATAAAATGATATTCAAACGTGATTTTTGTAGATAAAATGTTCTGGACGTATATAAGCAATATTAGATTCAATATAAAATGATATTTAAACGCGATTTTCTTACACAAATTGTTCTACAAGTATATAAACAATATTAGATGAAAATGTAGATAATTTAATTATCTTTAATCTTGCCAAAGATTGTTTTTAGATAACTTAGGTAATTTGGGAGTTATGGACAAAATTGCACCAAAATTGAGCCTTTTGTATGTTTCAGAATAAAATGATATTCAAACGTGATTTTTGTTTTAAAAATGTTCTAGTTGTATATAAACAATATTAGATTAAAATGTAGATAATTGAATTATTTTTAATCTTGCCAAAGATTGTTTTCAGATAACTTAGGTAATTTGGGAGTTATCGACAAAATGTCACATTGAGCTTGCTGCATGTTTCAGTATAAAATTATATTTAAATGCGATTTTCTTACACAAATCGTTGTACAAGTATATAAACAATATTAGATAAATTTGTAGATAATTTAATTATCTTTAATTTTTGTAAAGATAGTTTTAAGATAACTTAGATTATTTTGGAGTTATATGCTAAAATATGAAAAATATTGCGTCGAACGTTATATAAGTATTTATTAATATCAGTATTTAACCGCATTTTTATGTAAAATAATAGAACTAGTGGTGCACCAGATACAAAGATACAGTCTTTCAAAACTCCTCAACACTATTTGATGTTAATATTAGTAGATACTACGATGTTAATGTTAGTAGAAAAATCAACTTCTACTTTTATCTCAATTAGCAAAAAAAAAAACCGTTTCCACCCCAGTGTTCTTGTTAATCCTTTACAATCGATCAATGTCCATCACGATTTGCATCAAAAGTCCTCTAAAATTTCTCTTCCTAAAACGGGTTGATTTATATCTGTCTGTTTGTATGAATTAATTGTTCGACGAAAGGATTTTCTACCTTAATCGCGATTTCTGAATCTTTCGCGAAAATGGAAGATCGTATCATCGTATCCATTAATTACCGAATCAGGGGGTTGGAAATTACTTGATTATTCGGGGATGATTTGAATATTGGATCTTAAAGAGATTATTTGGATACAAAGACTTTGACGGTTTGTTTGTTATATATCTTGTAATTTTGAAACCATTAGATTGGTATAAATCTTTTTTTTTGGTGAATTTGTACAAAAGTATGGAACTCTTTAGTTTTTAAAAGTTTATAAGTATGATATTCGTAAAGTGCTCGTCGAGATCTTTCATTTGATACCCAACATGAATTTTTACCATATAAAAACATTTTGACCCACTGTACTGTATATAGTACGAAGCAACTGCGATTGGACATTGACGCGACTCGCTTGTGCATTTATTTGTTATATCGCTTGTAACTCTTGAACCATTTGTTTAATATGAATGATGTATTTGACAAATTCGTACTCAATTATTTAATCTTGAATATTGTCTAACATTATAAGTTCATCCAGCAACTCGGTATACTCTTAAATAGCAATTTAAAAACAATTTTCGTAGTTAATAAGTACGGAGCATCTCGAATCGACATCGACTCCACTCGTAAGATCATTTATTCAGTATATCTCTCATAACTTTTGAACCACTCGCTTAATATGAATGATGTCTTCGGCAAATTTGTTTAAAATTAAATCCAAAAATAATATTTAACAAACCAAAGCCCTACAGCAACTTAGAGTACTTCAAAAACGCTATTGAAAGCAAAAATTGAATATCAACCTATAAAATCACTTTCATCACTATTTAACTTGTAATTACTAAATTTTCTAAATATGCAAATTCCGGTCCGGAACTTCTAGATTTCTATTTTCCGGAAAATTCATCATATTTTTCAATGTCCACTTAGTTGAACACCGTGATTAATTTAATTCCACTTATGTATGGAATCAATTTATTTCCAGTTACTTCCAGTGTTTGTCCAGGACGAAGTGGTCATTTACTATTTATGCAAATTTACTACTGACGCCACTGCACTGACTGCCTCTCCCCCTGCCCTTAAATATTTAATCATTTATTTGTGACATCGGAGTTGATCCTTTTGCCGAAATTTGCATACGTGATAAATTGTAAGGGTTATCGAAATTGTTTGGTTGGAATAACTAGTGCACTGAGTACTATAGTCAAGTTTGTTATATTTAGTCGAATTTAAAAAATTAACTAGTTGTAAGTGGTTATTTTGCCTTAAGACAAGTTGCAAAAACTTCCCAATATATCTAATTTCTTAATTAGTCTTTTTAGAATTTTTTATTTTTTAACGATTATATTTTTATCTTTTTTTTTGAAAAATATTTTTAACCTTGTTTGAAACGCCATTTTGTTTAGTCTTTATTATTTCTAAGCTTTCATTTTTTTTTCTTTTGCCTATAGTTTATTAAATAGCATATAGACTTATGTACATAATTAGAAAGCCTATTAAATTTACTTAAAACCAGCATCAACCATTCATTATTTTTTTGAACAATTTTTTTCGTAAATAATACGTTAAACCTCGATTTTTAAAACGCCATTTTGTTTAGTCTTTTTTATTTATAAATCTGTGACTTTTTTAGTTTTGGTAATATTTAGTCTATAGTTTATTAAATGAGATATAAAATATTATGCATAGTTAATAAGTTTATTAAATTTACTAAAATCTTGCGTATAAAATTTTCCAACTTTTGGAACAAAATTTATAAAAAAAATGCTTTAAATTTCTATAATTATAAAACGCCATCTTGCTTAGTCTTAACTAATCTTAAGGTTGCGCTTTTTCAGTTTCAGCAATATTTTGCCTATAGTTTATTATTTACCTTATTAAATTTACTAGGAACTTGTGTATTACATTTTTCATTTTTTATAATTAAATTTTCTTGAAAAAGTACGTTTAATTTGGACTTTGAAAACGCCATCTTCTTAAGTCTTTACTATTCCTAAACAAGTGATTTTTTAGTTTTGGCAATATTTAACCTATAGTTTATTAAATGACATATAAACTATTGTACATCATCAGATAACTTATTAAATTTACTTAACTCTTGCGTATAACATTTCTTAACCTTTGCAACAAAATTAAAAAAATCTTTGAATTTCAATAATTATAAAACGCCATTTTGCTTATTCATGACTATTCCCAAGTTTGAGCTTTTTTTTAGTTTTAGCATTATTTGGTCTATAGTTTATTAAATAACGTATAGAATATTATACATAATTAAAACGAATATTAAAATTACTAAAATCTTGCATATGAGATTTTTCAACCCTTGGAACAAATATTTTTAGAAAAAATACATTAAATTTGGATTTTTTAAACGCCATCTTGCTCAAACTTCAGTATTTCAAAATTTCTGTTTTTTAGTTTTAGTTTTAGCAAATTATGGTATATTGTTTATTTAAGACATATACATTAATAAACATTACTAAGGAGTTTATAAAATGCACATAAAACTAGAATCAACCATTAAATAACTTTTGGAACAAAATTGTTTGTAAATAATACTTCAAACCTCGATTTTTAAAACGCTATCTAGTTTATTCCAAAGCTTGCGCTTTTTTAAGTTTTGGCAAAATTTAGCCTATAGTTTATTAAATCACATATAAACTATTATACATCATTAGATAACTTATTAAATTTACTAAAAACTTTCGTATAACATTTCTTAACATTTAAAACAAAATGCCTAGCAAAAAATACTTCAATCTTAAATTTATAAAAAGTCCCACCTTCCTTTAATTTGATACTCAAAAATTCCGGTACATTTTTTCAGTTTTTTTTATTGATTTGTTTTAAAAAAAATCTAATTTAAACAAACTATTTATGTCATTATATAGCTTACTAAAAAATTACTACTGCTTACTAAATATTCAAAAAACCTGCATTTATAACTCTTCAACTTTAAGAACAAAATTTTGTGCAAAAAATACTTTAATCTTGAATTTTGTAAACACCACCATGCTTAGACTGGACTCTTTTTCATTTGGTGCATTTTTTTTAGTTTAAGCAATAATTTGTTTAAAAAAAATCTAAATCAAACAAACTATTGATGTTATTATATAGCTCACAAAATTTACCAAAAACTTGCATTTTTAATCCTAATACTTTTAGAATAAAATTTTGTGCAATAAGTACTTCAAACTTGAAATTATAAAACGCTCCACCTTTACTTTAACTGAATTTAGACACTTTAAAATCCGGTGTATTTATTTAGTTTTAGCATTTATTTGTTAAAAAAATATTCTAACTTAAACAAACTATTAATGCCATTATGTAGCTTACAAAATTTGCCAAAAATCTGCATTTATAATTTTTCAATTTTTAGAACAAAATTTTTAGCAAAAGATATTCCAAACTGGAATTTTAAAAACACCACCATGCTAAAAGTTGACTCTTTTTCATTCGGTGCATTTTTTAGTTTTAGCATTTATTTGTTAAAAATTTATTCCAATTTTAACAAACTATTAACGCCATTATATAGCTTACTAAATTTCCCAAAAACCTGCATTTATAGATTTTTGAACTTTAGAACAAAATTGTAAGCAAAAAAATACACAAACTTGAATTTCTAAACGAAATCTTGTTTAGTCTTGACTAGTCATAATATTTGCATTTTTTATGTAGTATTGGTATTTGTGTGTTTATATGTATAATTATGTATGTATTTATGTAAATGTGTGTTTAGACGTTTGTACTAATATTATTGGCTGCTTGTCATATAATATAACGTGGACATTGTAAATGACATTTCCGATTCACCTGAATGGATTCACCGGAATATTCCGATAATATTCCGGATAATTGTAACATACGCCAGATGATGATGATGATGATGATTTGAAATCTGTATCGAAACGTCTCCTACTCATCATATATACTAAACACTATTATACTATTATACTATATTATTGTGCATTCATATCTCAAAAGGTACAGAAGCAACTTTAATCAAATTTATATGAATTATACGAAAAGAAAGGGAAACTGGGGTGGAACCGTAATAATACCTATACTATGTTAAATTCGGCTATCTATCCTGTTATACTAAATTATAACTATGCAAATACAATATATTTTGTAAAATTTAATAAGATATCTTGCTATCTGTATAATAATTTATATTTTACTATTGTTGTGGCTCCTGTTATTGTTGTTTTTGCAATTATTGGTATTCTCTCGAATACCAATCACGATCACAATCAAAATCATTCATTGATTGAAAATTATTTTTTACAATTGCCGATTGTAATTGTCAAAAGGATTCTATCTCGTTGTAACTACGATGTAAAGACAATGGTGGCCATGGACAGGGTCGAAAAAAATATTTTTAAAATATATTGATTACATATTTTTCCTAAATTTTGTTAGCTTTGCATAAAACAGATTTTGAACTATTTCTATTATTAGTTTTGATGAATTTTATACATGTTGATAAATTTCATAATTTAAAATTCGACACTTTTAAAAGTTGTATAGAAATGAGACCTTTTCAAGAATGATGAAACTCAAAAGTTGTAAAACAATGTGAAAAATTGAAAGCAAGGGTGAAAGTTTGAACAAAAGATTGAATATTTGAAAATAAAAATGAAAATTTGAACATAAAAGTGAAAATTAGGAAATAAAAGTGAAATTTCAAAATAAAAATGATATTTTTGAAATGAAAGAGAAACTTTGAAAACAAGAAATTATCCAATAATGACATAAGAACTAATATATTCTGCACTTTTTTGAATTCTGCTTAATTTTATCTAAAACTATTTTATAAACATATAAATAACTAGTTGGTTTGGTATTTAGCCTTGAGGCAAGTTACATGAACTTCCCGATATATTTAAATAATCGACTTAATCAATAAAAAATAAATTAATTTATGAGTCATTAAAAGTATTCCGAGTGGATTTATTACACATAATTGAAAACGAACGAACTCGGAGTATTTTCTAAAAGCAAATTTTCAAAAATCAATAATTTTTATAATTGAACCAGTTTTAGGACTTTAATGATTTATTATGTTCAAGACCAAGTACTTATCATTATACCAAGTAAATAGTCTAATTTTAATTTTAACAATGTCAAAAGAGCTACTCATTTTCTCAAACTTTGATGAATTTTTAAAATCAAACTATTTGTCTAAGGCCGTAATATTCAGTAAGTTCTATAAGACCATGGTATATATCGCTAAAAAAAATACATAAAAATCGGCTTTCCTTCAATTTTTGTTTCAACGGTTAATTACATGAAAACGGCTCGGTAGATTTTCACCTAAAAAACTGATCAGTATCATTCCCAACTAATATCTTTCGAACAGTTTTGATTTTTTTAAA
>NW_020538040.1:0-22680 GCF_003426905.1 Ctenocephalides felis | reverse complement strand
AACGCCGCGTGATTTCAGGTTAAGCGACAAACCGCGCGCGCAGATCTTGGGACTCCTTAAAATTCAATATAAATATTATTACAATCACAATATCCTTTACTACCATTAATCAAGAGTTTCAAAGGAAGCTTTTAGTGTGATTTGTTGAATCGGTGCAAATTTCGTCGGAACAATATGTATTAATATTCCCGAATAGTCGAGTCGAGTCGAGTCGTTCGGTGTCCCGATTCCCATATTTCATGCGAACAGTCGAAAACACATTACTTAGCCGTGTACTTTGTGACAAGGCGATTTAGCGACTTGATACATGCATTAGCTATGATTAAACTGTACGGGATATTGAGCCAGAACCACCATCCACCTCCAAAACCGCCAAATGCACCAAATGCAACCCCCAACTATATATAGTTTGGGCAAACAGAAGGTGAGGAGGATTTGGGTACAATTTTACACGTTTGGGGCTGTAACTTTTTTCTTTGTACGGATGAAATTTTTTTGATTCAGATAGATAAAATTTACATAAAATTTGCTATTTTGTAGTGCTAATTTCACTGTTGTGACATAATGTATAAAGGCACAGTCAATAATTCAAATCATTTCTGGTATAAATTTATAAAAGAAACTTGCATTAATAGTTCGGCAACAGGTGAGGAGGATTTGGCTACAATTTTACACGTTTGGGGTTGTAATTTTTTTTCGGA
This sequence comes from Ctenocephalides felis, assembly GCF_003426905.1. Lineage (NCBI taxonomy): Eukaryota > Metazoa > Arthropoda > Insecta > Siphonaptera > Pulicidae > Ctenocephalides > Ctenocephalides felis. Next base: position 21,979 of record NW_020538040.1, on the reverse strand, counting down.
TGACATTTTTTTGATTTACATAAATAAATTCTTTATAAAATTTGCAATTTTTCTGTGCTAAATGAGTTGTTGTGACGTAATGCATAAAGACACAGTAAATAATTCAATTAATCTTGTATTAATAGTAGAGCAAAGAAAAGGTGAGGAGGATTTGGGTACAATTTTACACGTTTTGGGCCGTAACTTTTTTCTTTGTAGGGATGAATTTTTTTTTGATTCAGATAGATAAATTCTGCATAAAATTTGCAATTTTACAGTGCTAAATATAATGTTGTAACATGATTTATAAATACACAATAAATGATGCAATTCAACTTTAAAAGAGGAACTTGCATTTATTTAGTTTGTCTCCAATAGTTTTTGAAACGTTCGATGTTTCGACACTGCATGTGTGTCATCATTTAGCATGTTTAATATAATCAAACTAAAAAAACATAACACACAATTTTGTTATGTTTTTTGCACGTCAGTAGAGACCTTTAGAATTTTTAGAATAATTAGTTAATTTGCTCGTTGGTAGAGTTCTTTTTTTTTAAATTATTTCGGCTTGCTCGTCAGTAGAGTTCCTTTTTTAAATTATTCCAATTTTCGCATAAATATAGTCCTTATTAAATTTTTAGGATAAATAATTCGGTCGTCAGTAGAGTCCTTTTTTAAATTTTTCGGTTAGATCGTTAGAAGATTCCCTTTTAACATTTTTTAATTTTGCTTGTCAGTAGAGTCCCTTCTTAAAATATTTTGGTTTACTTGTCAGTAGAGTCCCTCTTTTATTATTTAATTTTGCTCATCTCAATATTTCTTTTCAGTTTGCTCGTCAGTAGAAACTCTTTTATATTTTTTAAGTTTGTAAACCAGTAGAGTCTCTTTTTACTATTATTTTATTTTGTTCGTCAGTAGAGTCCCTTTTGAATTTCTAGGATAAATATTTAATTTGATCATTAGTAAAGTCCTTTATTAAGTAAATTTAATTTGCTGGTCAGTATACTCCCTTTCTATATTATTTAGGTTTGCTCGTCAGTAGAGTCTCTTTTCTTTTACTTATACTTTTAGTTTGTATACCAGTAGAGTCTCTTTTGAATTTTCAGTCCCTTTTTTAACTATTTCATTTTGCTCGTCATAAAGTCCTTATTAAAATTTATAAATATTTTGGTTGTCAGTAGAGTTCTTTTTGAATTTTCAGAATAAATAATTTGCTCGTCAATAGAGTCCCTTTTGAATCTTCGGGATAATTATTTAATCTGCTCATTAGTAAGGCCTTTTCTTAAATCATTTTTTTTTGCTTGTTAGTAAAGTCCCTTTTTATTATATTTGTAGTTTGCAAGTCTTTTTTAATTTGGTCAAAACCTGTATTGCTTGCTAGTAGAGTCCAAATTCAGTTTGCTCGTCAGTAGAGTCCCTTTTTACATTATTTAGCTTTGGTCGTCAGTAGAGTCTCTATTAAGTCTAAGTCCTTTTTTAATTTGTTTTTTTTTTATTTTATTTCAGTCCTGATTTTTGGAATTTTATAAAGCAATATGTTAATTTTGTGAATTTATTTTTGCTGAATGATGACACACACACTGCGTCAAAACGTACAAAATAAAAAGTTAAATACTTTATTATTAGTTTGTTGTATTTTTTCTAATTTAAAATAAAACTAAGTGTTTTCTATTTGTACATACTCGTACATTAAGAATGATAATTTGTTGTAATCATTTTAGACCACAAAATCGCATTTTTGTTTGCATCGCCGAAATGGCTGGACCTACCTTCGCAAAATTCAATAAATACTTCATTTTTAGTACTTAATACTTCATTAAGTCTATATAAGTAAATTGTTTTTTGAATCATTCAAATCAGACGCTCCGTTCTCTCCAAAACATAATTGCCATTTTTGTCACTTTTTGCTCCGAATCTCCTAAATGACAGTACCTGCCTTTTTATATTCATATGTTTTTTACTTTTTTGTGAATAAATCAAAGTCTCCAACATACTTGCATCGGGTTTCCTCAGTGCGTCAGTAAATTTTATGTCCTTTTTGTCGAAGGAGCTATCTATCAAAAACTATAAGGAGTTTCAGGACATAAAATGGGGAATTGAGATAACGAAAAACCTATTTATGGCCAGACATTACCTATTTTATGACATTATTTTTTCACCCATAAGGAAAGGAAAGGAAAGGAAAGGAAAGGAAACTCTTCCTGGTGTAATATACATATATAAAGTATCAGGATGTTTGTCCTCAATGTTCTTCTAAACTGCTGAACCGATTTTAAATTTTGTTGACTCAATTTATGCATTTATATGCAACTTAGGTTATAGGCAGTTTGTCTTTAATGTTCTCCTAAACTACTGAACCGATTTGAGATTTTATTGACTCAATCTATGCATTTATATCCTACTTAGGTTATAGGCAGTATTAAAAATTTTGGTATGTTTTAGAAATATTAGAATTTTAATTATTTCAACTAATTTTGACAGTTGTGAATTTAATAAAAATATAGTGAAATGACAGACGTCAATATTAAAAATAATTTTATGTTCCAATTTTTTTTTATCAAATTTTCAATGAATTTAATGTAGTTATTCAATGTAATTTTATGTAGTTTATGATTGCGAAATTATTTGCTTTTTTGCAAATGAGCTTAATTTTGCAAATAATTAATCAAGCGTTGAATTTTCAAAATAAAAGAAAAAAAATCTAAAAGATATAAATTGTTAAAAACAAATTTAGGAGTAATTTCATATTCTTTCTAATGACCTAAATGCAATTTGCTTAATAAAAGAATAGCAATTAGAAATTCAAATTTTGCAAATTTGCAAATAAAAAAGCAGTAAATTTTCTTAATTTATATGAAGCAAATAAAAAGTAAAATTCATTGATTAATGAATAATTAAGTATATATCTATATATATATATATATATTTATATATATATATACATATATATATATATATATATATATATATATATATAAAATGTCTTATCTGTATAATAAGTAACAACAATTATAAAAAGTTTTATAGAAGTATTTTTGTAAATGTAAAAAATATAATTGAAAAATTTACAAAAAGAAAGGTCTACAAAAAGTTATATTCAATTTAAGTTTATTGTAATAAGTTTTTTATTTTATTCTTAAAACGAGTGATTGTTTGATATACATAAAATCAAATTAGACGGCTGGTTTTGCATTTCTCAAAAAAAAAATTGAATCTTTAGGATAACTATTTAAATTGCTAGTCACTAGAGTTCCTTTTAATTATATTTGTAGTTTGCTAGTCAGTTGAGTCCTTTCAAGATAAGTTTCTCATTTTATTCTGGAAACAATGGATTTTTTATCATACCTAAAATTAGATTTAAAAAAACGGCTGGTTTTGCCTTTCCAAAAAAAACATATTTTTGATTTTTTGCGATTACAATAAATTACCAGTTTAATAAGTTTTTGATATATAACAGATAACAATAATTATATATACGAATTTTTATAAATGTATAACCTCAAAGTTTAATTGTAACTTAATATTTATGAAAAGAAATTTGATTAAGCAATTTTTTAAATATTATTTGTTCCAGCCTGCTTTAATTATTTTCTGCATTTTAGATTTTTTTGCAAATTTTAAAAACATTTGAAGATTTGGAATTTTTTATGATTTGAAGAAAACCGTTAAAATGACAAATTATTTTATTTGATAATTTTGCATATTTTTGAAAAATTTGAAATTTTTGAAATTTTTGGGAAAAAATGACGTTATTAAAAATTTTACTTTTTATTAATAATTCATTGAAATCGATGTCGAAAATATCGAGGTTATTTATTCGGACGTACTTAAAAACGTAAATCCGCAAATTTGTATCCGCACACACACACATCCACTTCTTCTAGATACGCCAGTAAAATGTTCAGAAACCCCTAAAACGTAGAGATATGCAAAAATTTTCAATTTCGATTTTTGTACGATTACTATAACTTACTCTACGGGAAGTTATAAATTCAATAAACATCCAAAAAAAACTTTGACAATCATCTAAATCACCCTCTCCCTGTAGGTGCCACTCGGTCACTTATATAAATAGGGCAAAACCCAATTCCCTATTTTTCTACTTAAACCCTTTTCGGAACTAGTCAAATCCATATACCGGGAAGTGTCTAATTAGTGCGAATACTTTTCTCTCCTACAATCTTCTTCTTAGTCAATAAATACTCCTAAAGTGTGAAGGGCGTCGAAGGGCTGCTCGGCTATTTGTTATTTGTTCTGGTTAGTGAAAGTAAATAGGGTCATTTGACCGCAAATTGTAATTATTTGACACGATTGAAGGGAATGAGGATATTTAGGGTAGTAAGAGGAAGGATGTGAAAGGATATTGTGTGAGTCTGACTTGTATAAATAAATTGATACTAATTTTGTTTAATACAAATTTCTAATAATTATTTTTGGGTTCATAACATTTCTCCTAAATAGTTTTATGAATTTTTTTTATTACGTTCCAAACTTTGATAATTTATAAATATAGTTAAAATTTTTCAAAAAAATTGTTAATTGTTGTTTTATATTTTGTTATCCGAAATAGTTACAAGCGCAAAAATGATTTTTAAAACTATGATAAAAGAGACTCTACTGACGAACAAACTGCAACAATATTAAAAAAAGAACTTTACTGACGAAATAAAATAAAAAGGGACTCTACTGACGAGCTAACTAAATTAAAATAAAAAATAGACCAAATTAATACAAAAAGGAACTCTACTGACGAGCAAACTGAAATAATATAAAAAGTGACTCTACTGATAAGCAAACTAAAATTAGAGGAGAAAGGAACTCTACTGACGAGTAAGCTGAAATAAAGTGAAAACGAACTCTACTGATGTGCCAATTTTATTAATATAAAAAGAGACTCTACTGACGAGCAAACTAAATTAAAATAAAAAATAGACCAAATTATACAATATAATATTAATACAAAAAGGAACTCTACTGACGAGCAAACTGAAATAATATGAGAAGTGACTCTACTGATAAGCAAACTAAAATTAGAGGAGAAAGGAACTCTAATGACGAGCAAGCTGAAATAAAGTGAAAACAAACTCTACTGATGTTCAAATTTTAATAATATAAAAAGAGACTCTACTGACGAGTGAACTTAAATAATATAAAAATTGACTCTACTGACGAGCAAGCCTAATTAATATAAAAAAGCGACTCTACTGACGACCAAATTAAATTAAAATAAAAAAGGGACTCTACTGACGAGCAAACCGAAATAAAGTACGAAGCAACTTCGATTGGGCATCGACTTGACTTATTTATTGCAACTCTTGTAACTTTTGCAAGTTTGTACAAAATTAAATAATTTATAATATTGTCTAATAATAGAATGTGATATACTCAAAAGTTGTACAGTAAAATGGTATTTTATTGTTTTAAATGTGGTAAATGTGTAATTTACGGAATCATATTGGTTTCTAATGTTTATAGCCATGATATTCGTAAAGTGCTCGTCGAGACCTTTCATTTGATACCCTACATGCATTTTTACTATTTTGATACATTTTGACCCACTGTACTATATATAGTACTAGGCAATTCGAATCGACTTATACAAGACTTATTTTACAAGCATTTATAATATTTTCAGATTTTTTAATCTTCATATTTTTAAAATATACAACATTTAGAAGATTTGGCAATTTTTTTTTAAATTTTACTAATTTTTTTAACATTTATCAACAATTTGTATTTTCGACCCTCTTTCCATAATTTTTGTACTTTATGATTAAATCCCTTATTTTTCGGTAATTAGTTTTTACATTTTGGCAACCACTGACTTTATCGAAATAATTTTCTCACAATGTCCTTTCGGTGTGTCAACAGCATCCTTTTTCTAATAGGAATCTCATGCCACGTGTCCTTCTTATTAGTCTTTATAGAACAAATAATAATAAAGTGAAAGGATTCAATTTAATTTGCTTTTGCTCGCTTGACCGGAAAATATTCGCACAAATTCGTAAATTGCAACTGGATCGATTAGTAATGGTCTAATTTAATATCGAAAATGGAACTAGTTGTCAATAAGAGCCAAGTTCCAGAGGAAAGGGGTAGTTTACGCTTTGCAAACAAGTCCTAGGTGAATAATAATGTACTTTGCACTTTCTGACGTTTTTATATTTTTCAACACTTTGGGCACTAAAATTTTTTTGATTAAAAAAAACTATCTTTTCTTTTATATATATAAAAATAAGTCGGGCTTTCCTTCCTGACGAAATAACTCCAGAACGCACGAACCGATTTCGACAATTATGCATTCGTTGGAAAGGGCTCGGGCTCCGCAAGGTTTATAGCTAAGAAAATTAGTGGTGCATGGCATCGTGCCTTAATGCAAGCTGCTGGAACTTCACGCACCGTAATTAAAAATTCGAGTAACCACATTAGTGAGAATTATCAGAATTATGCTTGGTTAAGTCAACGAGCAATTCTTGCCCTGAATTTCACTCAATCAAAAATTGCTGGCGATTTGGTGACATACCAATGATTCCGACTGGCCTTCCGTGTGACTTCAAACGATTGCAATTTCCAGTTTGCCTTGCGTTCGCAATAACAAGTCTCAAGGCCAATCGCTTAGTGTTTGCGGAATAAATTTCAAATAGATTATTTAGAAAATCATTGTTTTTCACATGGGCAGTTATACGTTGCTTGTTCACGAGTTGGAAAACCATCCGCTTTGTTTGTGTTAACGTCAGACCAAAAAACAAAAAATGTGGTTTAACAAATAGCACTTCAATGAAACGGATAATTTGCGGATTCACTTTCATTTACTTAGAGAAGTTTAACTAAAAAACACTTCATTTTTGTAATCGAAATAAATTCATTACTGTTGTATAATAAATTCAAATTTTTCCTTTTCAAATATAAAACAAACAAAAATTTCTTCATCTTCCTCACGAAACCATCTGGTGGCGAAACGGAGTTTGTCGGGTTTGCTAGTTTTATATAAAATCAACACATAACATCTTTACTTCTATTTTTATCTAAATTAGTCCACCCCAGTATTCTTGTTAATCCCTTACAATCGATCAATGTCCATCACGATTTGCATCAAAAGTCTTCTAAAATTCCTCCTTCTAAAACGGGTTGATTTATATCTGTCTGTTCGTCCGTCAGTCTGTTTGTATGAATTAATTGTTCTGCAAAAGGATTTTCTACCTTAATCGCGATTTCTGAATCTTCGCGAAAATGGAAGATCGTATCATGGTAATCATTAATTACCAAAGCAGGGGGTTGAAAATTACTCGATTATTCGGGGATGATTTGAATATTGGATCCTTCGGGGATTATTTGAATACGAAGATCTTTGATGATTTGTTTGTTGTAACTTTTAGAACACTGGATTAATATGAATTGAATATGAAACGTCAAACAAAAATTAGTCATAGATTTTACTTAAGTATGAAGGGTACGGAACCCCATTGGTTGTTATTGTCCATAAGTACGATTTTTGTAAAGTGCTCGTCGAGACCTTTCATTTGATACCCCACATGCATTTTTACCCTATGACGTCATCAAGGGTCTTTTTGGCCCGCTGTACTATATATAGTACGTCACAATCACCGCATGCAAATTGGTGCATTTGTTCACTATATCTCCTGTAACTTTTAAACGGTTGGTCTTTAGTTAATAAAATATTTGGTAAATATGTTTAGAAATAAATAATCTAAAATACTGTCTAACATTATTATGCCCTATAATAATGCGGTATATTCTAATATCGCAGAAATTGGGAACTTTAATTTAAATTTAAGAATCCTTGTAAGGTATCGAACACTATTGGCTTTTAGGATCCATAATTATGATATTCGTAAAGTGCTCGTCGTGACCTTTCATTTGATACCCCACATGCAGTTTTACCCTTTGACGTCACCAAGGGTAAATTTGACCCGCTGTACTATATATAGCACGAAACAATCAGTACGTGTAATTATCTTGCCAATTGGTGCACTTGTTTACTTGATCTCCTGTAACTTTTAAACGGTTCGTCTAAAGTTAATGAAATATTTGATGAATTTGTTCAAAAATAAATAATCTAAAATACTGTCTAACATTATTAAGCCCTATACTAATGCGGTATATTTTAATATCGCAAAAATTGGGAACTTTAACTTCAATATAAGAATCCTTGTGAGGTACCGAACACTATTGGCTTTCAAAGTTCATAATTTTGATTTTCGTAAAGTGCTCGTCGAGACTTTTCATTTAATACCCACATGCATTTTTAGCATATGACGTCATCAACGGACTTTTTGACCCGCTGTACTATATATAGTACGACACAATCACACTTTGCAAATTGGTGCATTTGTTCACTATATCTCCTGTAACTTTTAAACGGTTCGTCTTAAGTTAATGAAATATTTGGTGAATTTGTTCAAAAATGATTAAGCTTTAATGTTTTCTAATATACCAAGTCCATACAATAACTCGGTGTACTTTAAAATTGTTATCAAAGATAATTATTTAATTAGAGTGTACTTATTATATTATATTTTGTGTGTGTATTATATTTGTGTGTAGATCTTAAGCAATTTGATTAGTGTAATTGTAGTATGAGACAAATGTAGTCAAAATTGAATTATATATATTTTTTACGTTTAATAAAGACTCTACAGCAACTCGGGAAAGTCAAAAAGCGTGGTCAAAACTTCGTGATTAAATTTGAACTCTATTGGTTTTTAAGGTCTTTAGGTATGATACCCATAAAGTGCTCGTCGAGACCTTTCATTTGATACCCAACATGCATTTTTACTTTTTAGAACATTTTGACCCACTGTACTGTATATAGTCCGAAGCAATTCGAATCGACATCGACTCGGCACGCTTGTGCATTTATTTGTTAAGTCTTGTAACTTTTAAACCATTCGACTAATATGAATGATATATTTGGCAAATTTATGCAGAATTAAATGATCTAGAATACTGTCTAATATCATAGTGACTTATAGTAACTCAGTCTACTTTAAAATAGCAATTAATAAGTAAAAATGGTTGTGAACGGATAAGTGTAGTCTACTGTATGAGAGCCTAATGTTCAGTTAGAAGCATATTATAATATATCATTCGTTACATTTTTATGTATTCACAAACATACTTGCATTTTTTCAATAGATCGATCAAGCAATTTTTTTTGTTTTTATTAAAAATGTAAATATATCATTTTTTCCCCGTAATACTAGATATAGTAAAAAGCTTCATATATACCTAATTCATTTATTGTATCTCTTGTAATCAGTTGGTATAATATAAATGAAATTTTCGGCAAAATAAAAATAATTAAATGATCTAAGTTACTCTCTAAGAACCTAATTAATAATAATCCCAAGTAGCAAAGTAAAATTGTGAATTACTCGAAAAAATGTATTATGTACAAAACCCTATAGCTTTTTAAGGTTTGTGAGTACGATATTTGTAAAGTGCTCGTTGAGACCTTTTATTTGATACTCCACATGCATTTTTACTATATAAAAATATTTTGACCCACTGTACTGTATATAGTAGCAAAACGAATCGACTCGCTTGTGCATTTTTTCCTTGCATCTATTATAACTTTTCGTCTTCGTTCGTCTAATATAAATAATGTATTTGGCAAATTTATGCAAATATAAATAATCTTGAATATTGTCTTATACTATAATACTCTATAAGCAATCTGGTGTGAGTTCATATTGGGCAATAAAATAAAGTTCAGTCTTAGATTTTTGTAAAATATAAAGGTTACAAAACCCTGTTGATCTTTAAGGTCTATAAGTATGATATTTGTAAAGTGCTCATTGAGACCTTTCATTTGATACCCCACATGCATTTTTACTATATTGGAACATTTTGACCCACTGTACTGTATATAGTACGATGTGATTCGAATCGATATCGACTCGACTCATTGTGCATTTATTTCTTAAATCTCTTGTAACTTTCAAACTTTCTGACTAATATGAATGATGTATTTGGCAAATTTGTGCAGAATTAAATACTCTTGAATATTGTCTAATATTATAATGCCCTACAACAACTTGATATACTTGTAAAATAAAAAAGAAACACATGATCACCAAAAAGTTACACATGATCATTAATGAAGAAACGCAGAAACGCATTTATTCATTCAAGTTTAAGAAAAACCCACACAAAAAGGACTCTACTGACGAGCAAACCAAATTTCATAATAATCAACATGAAAAACTTTACTGACTAGCCAATCAAAATAGACTCTACTGACATTTTCAAGAGTTTAAATTATGACTCTACCGACGAATAAAATAAAACTTATTCTATTAGAGTCCTGATTTTATAAAACATCGACTTAAAAAAAACTCTACTGACATATCAAATTTTTTGGCTCAATTGGCTCAAAGAAAAATAATGATAAGGGACTCCACTGACGAGCAAACTGAGAGTTGAACAAAAGGGACTCTACTGGCGTGCAAATTAAAATTAGAGAGAAATTATAAGAACAAGGGTAAACTGACTTCAGGATACAGGAATAAGATAGAAGTGTTTATTATCCTTATATATATATATATATATATATATATATATATATATATATATACATCTCTATGATAAATATTCATTTTAACTAAGTGCCAATTGTAATAAATCATCTTAGCACTTGTATATGTGTATATGTATGTATGTATATATATGTTCGGCGGATATATTCGCACGTGACATGATAAATGACGTTTCGACCGAAGGATGACATTTGCCAAAATGAATTCTCTTGAATAAACATTATTATTATTATCATCATCGTCGTAATATTGCTAATGCACTGTTGCACCTCAAAATATATTATAAATACATATACATTATAACTATTTTTTAACATTTGCCTTAAGACAAAAATAATTGATACTTAGCTATTTAAATAAATTTATCAAGTATTTATTTCAAAATTATAGCTTTTACTAAGTGCAACTTTAAATCGATTTGTTTCAAACCAACTTTGGTTTTTTTTATGCATTTTTAACATTTTTTGGTTGTCTTTCCTCTTGATTGATTGACCGACGATGACGTTGACGACACCCCTTTGATAAAACATATATATTCAAATCTTGTGGTGCATTTTCATCCCAGTTTCATCCCCGATTTATCCCGTTTTGATCCCGAGTTAAGCCAAATCACCCGCCTGGGAATAAACGACGACGACGCTTCTGGTTTCGGAATTTAAATTCATGTTTTTTAAGGTTGAAAAATGATCAGAAATACAAAAATGGAAGAATGAAATGGATTTTTGTTATTGTGGATGTGATGTCCATCCTAGATCATATATAGAGAGACTATATATATAATTAAATATGGTGGAACAGAAGAAAAATTGGTCGAGTCTTCTAGGTAAATATGAAATGTACAGAAACCTTTTAGTTTTTAAGACCTATAATTATTATATTTGTAATGTGCTCGTCGAGACCTTTCATTTGATACCCCACATGATTTGTTACTTTTTGGAACATTTTGACCCACTGTACTGTATATAGTACGACGTTATTCGAATCGACATCAAAGCGACTCGCTTGTGCATTTATTTATTGCATCTCGTATAACTTTTAAACTGTTCGGTTGATATAAATAATATATTAGGCAAATTTGTTGTAAATTTAATAATATACAATGTTGTCTAAAATTATAAAGCACTAGAGAAACACAATATACTTTATTATCGCAAAATCAAAAAAAACTTGTCATGTATTCTAGTAAAATATGAAGCATTCGAACCTTTTTGGTTTTTAAGGTCTATAAGTATTATATTCGTGAAGTACTCGTCGAGACCTTTCATTTGATACCCCACATGCATTTTTACTATATTGAAAGATTTTGACCCACTGTACTGTATATAGTACGAAGCAATTCGAATCGACATCGAAACGACTCGCTTGTGCATTTATTTACTAAATCTCTTGTAAGTTTTAAATCGTTCGATTAATATAAATAATACATTAGGCAAATTTGTTGGAAATTCAATAATCTACAATATTGTTTAATAACATAATGCTCTCGATAATATCGGTATACTTTAAAATGGTTAGTGAACATATAAATTCAATGAACATGCACTTATTTATAATATTGTTCGTTGATCTTAAATAATCGATTAGAATAATTGTGGTATTAAAATAATTTAAAGTTAAATAATATAAATTTTTTATCGTACACATTTTGTATACTTTAGAAGCGTAATATAAAGTATCAAAATTTATTCAGTAGAATTACATTTAATTGTTATATCTTATAAAAGGTACAGCCCTATTGGTTTCTAGGGTTTATACCTATGATATTCGTAATGTGCTCGCCAAAACTTTTCATTTGATACCCCACATGCATTTTTACTTTTTGGAACATTTTGACCCACTGTACTGTATATAGTACGAATCGATATCGACTCGACTCGATGGTGCATTTTTTATTGTATTTCGTGTAACTTTTAAACCGTTTGATTAATCTGAATGATGTATTCGGCAAGTTTGCGCAGATTTGTGCAATCTAGAATATTGTCTAACATAGTAATAACCTACAGTAAGTAGGTATAATTTAAAATAGCTATTAATTGCAAATATCTGTGCATGGTTTAATAGGGTAACATTAGTAAGTAATAAATAAATCTGTTAACGTCCACTATTTTATCAATTTTTCTTATAAACTTCTTTATTAGTTAATCAAAATTATTTGGCATTTTTACATTTTAATTTCAACATAGCTGTTCCTGTTGACAATGCAACATTGTTGTCCTAGTTGCGCGTAAAGAAGTTTTACTTCAAAAATACTAAACTGATAATAATAATATTCTTGTTTTACGAATCATTTTTAATATACTGAGACGAGTAAAATTGTATATTGAAGTTATATATACTTGTAATACTTGTAATATGACTTTCGATTTTTTATTTACTTTTCTTTATTATTCGAATTTTTATACATTTTTCAACTCTAATCATTTTTACAAATCGTTTGTGATTATTTTTATTTATTTAACGCTATCAAAAATATTAAAATATCTAGTCGAGAAATATCTGCAAACATTCTAAAATTTTTAAGGGTTCTAAGTAGTATAAAAATGTCTAAAGTATTATAATAAATAAAAAAAAACTAGTATTTTTTATCTTCTCAGAAAGCAATTTTTAAAATTAAATGTATCAATGACAAAATTATATATTATTAATATTATATTAGTAGGGTGTATAATAGTGTAATCAGTCAACATCATCGACAATATCGAATTTGCATAATTACGCCCACAAAAACAAAAAACTCAGGGGCGTACACGAGTATAACCCTTTCGGATGATGTATTGCAAATTTCGCGGTCGACAATTGGAAAGGAATAAATTATATTAATTTATATATATATATATATATATATATAATATATATATAAATATAATTTTCCATTTACATATGTCCGTGCCTCTCAGCACTTGACAAATTCTCGTCTGAGACGTTATGCAAATATTTGCAACCCTTTCGACAAACACAATTAATTCGCCCAAAGAAGTGCAACTGATGTATATCAATTAATAACAATTGTAAGCATTGTAAACAGGCGAGTAGGACTCGTTTCACAAATCATTTTTATATACTAGTAAAAAATCAAGTGCGAACTAGTTGAAAGTGGCATTTAACCTTAGCTAAATCACAAATGGTGAAAAAAATCTTTGATAGTGTCGATGTTAAAAACAAATTCTATGCACGAGCAAACTGAATCTAGATGTAATACAGAAAAGGGACTCTACCGGCGAGCAACATGAGTGGTGAATAGAAACTGAGGCAAACAAAATGTTGAGAAACAAAAAAACTTGACTGATGTGCAAACTAAATTGTTAGGTAGAAGTAACTCTATTGAAGATGTGATAAACAAAAAAAAACTCTACTGACGGGCAGAATAAAAGATGATAAAAAGTAGCTTCAGTGATGATAAATCTTAAAAGAGACTATACTAACGAGCAAATTCATTTGCCTACAATCAGGATTTTCTCGACTTGGAAGGGGAGTACTGTGGCGATACTTGACGACGTTGGTTTTTATAGAAAGGAAAAGCAGACGAATCATTATATCAGAATATTGTGTAGTAGATCTTCTATACATTCTATAATTATTGATAGATGAATAAAAAATTGAAAGAAACTGTAAAATAAAGTTCGAGAAGTAAAAATTAAGTGAACACTTTTTATAATATTAGGTTGTCAAATATCTCCCTTCCGTTTTTTTGCTCTTGGTTTACAATACAAAAAGGCGGAAGGGAGATATTTGACAACCTTATATGATTTAATCTCTGAATTCGTTGATTTTTTTTTAATTCTCATAAGGTAAGTTATAGTAATCGCAAAAAAAATCGATAATGAGAATTTTTATTTATCTTTACGTTTCAAAGGTTTCTGAATATTTACTAGCATACCTTAGAAAAAATGTGTGTGTGTGCGTGTGTGTGCAGATACAAATTTTCGTCGACGTTTCGGGAACACGGATCAACCGATTTGAATAATTCAAAAAACATTCGATTCGTATTGATAAGAAGACGTGCTGATTAGTTTTTGGCAAAGGCAGGTCTAGCCGTTCCAAAGATACGGGGCAAAAAGTGCCGAAAACGGTAACTCAGTTTTTAAGAGAACGGAGCGTCCGATTTGAACAATTCAAAAAACATTTTGCTTAAGTAGACGGTGTGCAAAAAATGCTTTTACAGAAAATTTAGTAATTTCAAAAATTTTCAAAAAAAAAGATTAAAGAGAAAAATTCAAATTTTCGAAATTTTCAAAAAAAAAAAAATTGAGAAAAACTAAATTTTGAAAAATTTCAAACAATTTCAAAATTAAAAAAAAGATTTCTTACAAAAATTTAAGAACATTTCAAAACTTTAAAAAAAATGAAATATTTTGAAAAATTTCCAAATTTTCAAAAAGTTAAAAAAAACCTTATTTTTTTTAAATCCAAAAAATTTTAAATATAAAAAAAAATTAAATTTTGACAGAAATTCTAAATTATCAAACAAATCAAATTTAAAGAACAATTGAAAAAGTTTCTTGTAAGCATACACATAAGTTGTTCGTCGCCAAATTTAAAAAGCACTTCAAAATTTACAATATGTATTTATAATAATAATCTTTTTGAAATTATTTAGAACAATTATTGATTATTTTCATTCCTCGAATGTTTAATTGCGATACGGGAAGTTCCAGCAATTTGCCTTACGGCACAATGCAATGCGCCCCTCTAGTTTGTTCTTCGATGACATACATCATATAGAAGAGATTCTTGTAGAAGATTCTTATAGAAGAGATATTGTGATATTTTCAAACCATATACCTGCCTTCGTTGTACAAAAATAACCAGGACTTTACTGACGAGCAAAATAAAACATTGAAGTGATAAATAAAATAAATATCGACATTAAAGAAAAAATACCTCTACTACTAATTGGACGTATCATCGTGTGAATAAAAGGATAGAGTCCTTTCAAAAATATCACTAATGCTACCCATCCACTAGGCAACCAGGCGACCGAGCAATTTATGACCAAATGACCAATAAATGTCCAGTTGTAAAAATTTTCGGTGTCTCGGGCGATCGAACACAATTTCATTCATATTTTTTGAACATTAGAGAAAAAGTATGTATATTTCGAACGTGAAATGAGATAAATCGACTTTTGTTGCAAATTTTAGATCGTTTTCATTTTATTTAAATATTTATTTTTTATATAAAAATCATATTAAACTTATTGATATTAAATTAATGTTGTACATTTGCAACAGATGAATTTGGAATAAATTTTGTCTCAAATATATAGCTCAAAATATTGTTGAGACGTCGACCATATCCATTATAACAAATTATTCACGATTTATATTATATTAGAACCTAATTTTAACCTGAAACATGGCCTTTAATCTTGGAATATACGTCTACATTTACAATAATGCAGATACGAGAAAGGGTCGTGCAATGTGAATTTCATAAGTGAAATTAAACTCCAAACCAATGACTCATATTTTTTGAGGTGCAATTAAAAACGGACAACTTTTAAAACAAATTCAATATTATATTTATTTTTGAAGGAAAAAACACGAATTAAAAATCAAATTTTTATTCATATGAATAAAATGTGGAAAACTTTATGTATGCATTTCCCAGTATAATCATTTTTTGTAGTATATAAAAAGTTTTTTAATAGATAACACATCGCATTGCCGTTCTTACTATATTCATTTCTAAGATTTTATTATAATATATAAAGAAATTTGGTTAATTAATTAAAGAAAAAAAAAATATTTTTCTTATATCATTGAAATCAGCGATAGAATTTCGGGTTTTGGAAAAATCAGATTAAATTCATTTGGGGATTTTGGTTCGAATATACCTGGATTCAGGATTAATCCATTAAATGAAATGTTAGCTTTTACAAAAAGGAATTACTGCATTATGAAGGCATTATTGACATACATTAAATTTAATAATATAATTTAAATAATATTGTGAATATAAAAGTAACTACTTTATTTAGCGAATAATAATGTACCCATGAAAGTTACCGTATTATTCTATAAAGTATGTATTTAAATATTGTATAATATTTAAAAAAAATTACTGAATGGTGACACACCGTGTCGAAACGTACAAATAAATAGTTCATTATTTATTGTTCTTAGAATAAATATTATTCATGCTTATTTGTATGGTTACTTGTAATATCTGAATATATATTTTGCAATAGTGCACTTTTCAAGTAATTTTAGATTAGTTTATTATTATTATTATTTTTATTCTTGAACTATTTCAAATGGTTTGCTTAGATAAAGTATTATTCTTGACTGTATAATCAACCGAATAAAAGCAAGGATGTTATCTGAAACGTATGGATTTATAATAATTTTCAAATATAAAAAATATTAAATATTATGCACAGATAAATATAAAATTTTACCTACATATTTTTACCCACGTGATTTTGAAAATATATTTTTGTATTTTACGAAAAAAGGTATCGTTCCGAGTCATTTTATGACTATGGTCTCATAAAATTGGCAAAATATTCAGGTAAAATCTGGTTGCTCCGCTCTCTGCCAGAACTGCGGACATCATTTTAGTCGCCTGAACTATTAATTTTTATCATTTTACTACAGATCTTAATAAAAATTTTCAAGTCGGGTGCTAATGTTTCTTTTGTACTGTATTAATTTTTTTATAATGCTTGTTGAAACATATAATAGGCGATGTCTTGCGAATTCGAAAATATTGCTCATGACATCATGTTTCATCTCTATTTTGTATATGCCTCTTGCTCATTCCATAATAAATCTTCTGGTTGCTTCGATAATAAACTTCCTAATGGATGGGTACCTTAAGTCCTTTCCATTTTTTTTAAAATAAACTCACCATTATCCTTTTCGCATTTCAAACAATAATTGACATTTTAAAATAAACCCTCGAAAATAAATTGACCATTATTATTTAAAGTGAACCACCGCGAACTGATGGCTGCTCTCATATAATATAATGGGAGTAAATAAAAATACGTTTCGAATTTCACTTCATCGCAATCCCCAGGATAATAATAATAATAATAAACCACATATAATATAATACATCTCTCTTTTCACATATCGTATATATATATGGTGGTATCGAATTACTTCACCGTTTGACCATTACCAATCAGGAAAGCAGAGATTCTCAAACTGTAGTAATAATAGATTGATAAAAATGTCGTATTCAACATTATTAATTCAGCATTAACTTTGAATTCGTAAATAAAGTTTTGTTAAACTTTAGCTCGAGTAGCAAACCCGGATCTCTGATCTGTGCAGAGCACAAGCTCAAAGTGTTATTCATATAATAAGAATGTATTTAAAAAAAACCGCATTGAAATCCGTCAATTATTATAGAATTTGGCAATTTTTTTGCCTATCGGCAAGTTGCTAATATAAATATTTTTTTCCACTGCTCGTTAGAGCAAAAGAGAGCGACTTATGCGCAACTATGAAGAGCGACAGAGTGAGATATATAAATATGGACATAAAAGTAAGCAATGATTTAATAAATCAACAATGTCTAAACAACTTAAAAAAAGATAATTTACTTAGGAGAAAAAGAAAGTTAACTAGTGGTGTATGGCATCGTGCCTTAAGGCAAATTGCTGGAACTTCCCGTACCGTAATGAAATATTCGAGAAATTTTAAACGTTTTCAAATATATTATTACAACCAATACTTATCTTTCATTATTTTTGTTATCTTGTTATATCTGAGTGAGTAAATCAAATATAAATCATAAATAAATCATAAATCAATTCATCTCCAGAACATTAACAATTATCATTTCATTTCGAATTCAATTTCAAAAAAAAAGAAAATAGTTGCCTAATTTACACAAAATTGAAAAAGTGCTCCGTACAGTCACAGTCTAAACGCATTTGCAAATAATTCAGTGCGACGTTTTCACTTATACTGTGTTTAGCTTCGCGGCAATTTCACATTTTTCAATAGTTTTTTTCTTTCACAAAATTGGAAAAATATACGCACTTGAGTAAACATTTGTACCAGAGTAGCGCTTAGACTGGGTAATTTTTAACTTCCCGAAGGAGAAGTATATGTTTTTCATAAAAAAATCCGATTCGCTAATTTTATGTTTTCTCGACGCTTCAAGCCATTCTGAATCGAATGAGACCAAATTTAAGGGAAAGTATGTGTGTGTGTGTGTGTGTGTATGTGAACAGATTTTTTGCCGTAAATCGACGTTTTCTCAAAAATGACAGGACCGATTTTAAAAATTTAAAAGCCATTCGATGTATCTCGATGAGGACTATCGTCTCTGAGTTTTGTGCGGCGATCGGCCGGGCCGTTTCGTTGTAAATTGCAGAAAAGTGAAAAAATTTTCGCCCACGTTTTAGCCCGCAATTCTAAATCGATTTCTGAAAATTCAAAAACCATTCGATAGATATTGGTTGGGAATCGTGCTGATTAGTTTTTGGTAAAGGTCGGCCGAGCCGTTTTCTTGTAATAACGTTTAAAAAAAAAAAAATTCGACGATTTTGATGATTTTTTTTTTGACGGTAGATACCATAGTTTTCTAGGTCATACTAAATATTACGGCCCTACGACAACTCGTTTAGCTTTAAAAATTCGTCAAAGTTTGCAAAAATTGGTATAGTTTTTTTGACATTTGTCAAAATTAGACTTTTGATCGACGTTTTCTCAAAAGCGCCTGAACCGATTTCAGAAATTTAAAAGCCATTTGATGTATTTCGGTGAGGACTATCGTTTGTCAGTTTTGTGCGACGATCTGCCAAGCCGTTTCTTTGCAATTTAAAAAAAAGTGTTAAACTTTTCGTCCATATTTAAGCTCATCCTACCGAACCGATTTTAAAAAATCAAAAACTGTTCGAAAGATATTAGTTGGGAATGGTACTGATTAATTTTATGTGAAAATCTACCGAGCCGTTTTCTTGTAATGAACTGTTGAAAAAAAAAATTAAGCCGATTTTCATGGAACTTTTTTTTGGCGATATACATCATGGTCTTATAGAACTTACTGTAATATTACGGCATTACGACAAGTAGTTTAATTTTAAAAATTCGTCAAACTTTACTAAAATTATTATCGTTTTTTAAAGTAGGATTGATGAAGTATATTATTTACACTTTTTTTGATTAAGTCAATTATTTACACATATCGGGAAGTTCATGTAACTTGCCTCAAGGCTAAATACCAAGCCAACTAGTTTGATTTTTTTTCCAAAATTACAAAAATATTTTATGGAACATAAAAAAAATATCCTAAAAAAATGCGGACATACAAAACAAACACACACATACACATTCACACACACATCCATTTAGTTTCTGAGGTATGCCAGTAAAATGTTCAAAAACCTTCAAAACGTCGAGAAATGCAAAAATTTTCATTTCTGATTTTTGGCAGATTACTAAACTAACCCTACGGAAAGTTAAAAAGGGACTCTATTGACGAGCAATGTAGAATAATATAAAAAGAATTCTTTATTCTACAAATCTAAATATCAACAAATTATGACAATTGCATCGCAAAACAGAACACTACTGACGAGCAAATTAAATAAAATGTGAATGAACTATTGGTGTATGGCATCGTGCCTTAAGGCAAATTAAATACCAAAATTAAAATTTTGAAGAAAGCCTTTAAATTTTTTGAAGACATAAAAAAATTTAGATTTTTGAAAATTTGGAAGTTGTTGACTTTTTAAAAAAATTGATTTTTTATATTATGAAAACATGAATATTTTTTCATAGAAATGGTGCTGCTTGGGTGTTTTAGAGAAAAAATATCGAAGCGCGTAAGCGCCGCGTCGTTTATTTTTCTTTGCTATGGCCAAAATGATAAGAACCCTCTGAAACGTATGCAAGATTTTTGGCCGATTAATATACCTTACCCTAAAGAAATTTAAAAAGGGACTCTACTGACAAAATAAAATAAGACAAAAAAGGACTCTACTGAAGAGCAGTCTATTATATAAAAAGATCTCTATAAAACTATAGTATAAAAATTGACTATCAATAAATCATGCAATTGCGTCGCTTTATAGCAGAAAAAACACTACTAAAGAGTAAATTAAACTAGTTGAAGGTGCATTTAGCTTAAAGGCAAGTTGCATGAACTTCCCGAAATGTGTAAATAATATACTTAATCAATCCAATTTTAAAATAAGCAACTTGATCTGCCTTTAACAATATTTTTTTATTTTATAATTATTAAGAAATTTATATTTATCACTATCATTGATTATAAGAAAAAATATTTTTTATTCTTTTTTATTATTTTTTATTTTTAATATAATAATCTGAAAACATAAGTGGTTCTCATTGTGACAAAATTGTATCGACGCATACGATTATTTTCCAAATTGTAGAAAACGAAGATAATTATTATAACTTGACTGAAGTAAAGAATTTCTTGGTCAATTCACGACCTTGGAGACGAAGTACATTTTAGAGGCTGTTGATTCAATGATAATTACGATGATAATTAAACTACTTGTAGTAAGACCATGATGTATATCGCCAAAAAAGTTCCATGAAAATCGGTTTAAATTTTTTTTTTAACAGTTCATTACAAGAAAACGGCTCGGTTGATTTCACCTAAAATTAATCAGCATCATTCCCAACTAATATCTTTCGAACAGTTTTTGATTTTTTAAAATCGGTTCGGTAGGATGAGCTTAAATGTGGACGAAAATTTAACACTTTTTTTCAACAGTTAATTACAAAAAAAACGGCTCGGTAGATTTTCACCTAAAATTAATCAGCATCATTCCCAAATGATATCTTTCGAACAGTTTTTGATTTTTTAAAATCGGTTCGGTAGGATGAGCTTAAATGTGGACGAAAAGTTTAACACTTTTTTTTCAAATTGCAAAGAAACGGCTTGGCCGATCGTCACACAAAACTGACAAACGATAGTCCTCACCAAAATACATCAAATAGCTTTTAAATTTCTAAAATCGGCTCAGGCGTTTTTGAGAAAACGTCGATCAAAGGTCTAACTTTGACAAATGCCAAAAAAACAATACCAATTTTTGCAAACTTTGACGAATTTTTAAAGCTAAACGAGTTGTCGTAGGGCCGTAATATTTTAGTATGATATAGAAAACTATGGTATCTACCGTCAAAAAAATAATCATAAAAATCGTCAAAATTTCTTTTTTAAAAACTTTATTACAAGAAAACGGCCCGGCCGATCTCTACCAAAAACTAATCAGCACGATTCCCAACCAATATCTTTCGAACGGTTTTTGAATTTTCAAAATCGATTCATAACTGCGGGCTAAAACGTGGACGAAAGAGTTTTCACTTCTCTGCTATTTACGAAGAAACGGTTTGGCCGATCGTTGCACAAAACTAACAAACAATAGTCCTCATCGAGATACATCGAATGGCTTTTAAATTTTTGAAATCGGTCCAGCCGTTTTTGAGAAAACGGCGTTTTACGGC
>NW_020538039.1:0-19937 GCF_003426905.1 Ctenocephalides felis | reverse complement strand
GCCTTATATTATTACAACAAGTAGTTTAATTTTAAAAATTCGTCAAACTTTGCTAAAATTATTATCGTTTTTTTTTAAAGTAGGATTGATGAAGTATATTATTTACACATTTTTTTGATCAAGTCGATTATTTACACATATCGGGAAGTTCATGTAATTTGCCTCAAGGCTAAATACCAAACCAACTAGTTTGGCATTTGTCAAAATTAGACCTTGCATCGACGTTTGCCCAAAAACGCCTGAACCGATTTTAGAAATTTAAAAGCCATTCGATGTATCTCAATGAGCACTATAGTTTGTCAGTTTGTGGAGACGATCTGCCGAGCCATTTCTTTGTAATTTGAAAAAGAGTGTTAAACTTTTCGCCACATTTAAGCTCATTCTACCGAAACGATTTTAAAAAAATCAAAAAACTGTTCGAAAGATATTAGTTGGGATAATACTGATTAGTTTTAGGTAAATACTACAGAGCCGTTTTCTTGTAATTAAATAAAATAAGCCGATTTTATGAAACTTTCTTTGGCGATGTATATCATGGCCTTATAGAACTTACAGAAATATTACGGCCTTACGACAAGTAGTTTATTTTAAAAATTCATCAAAGTTTGAGAAAATGAGTAGTTCTTTTGACATTTGTTAAAATTAAAATTAGATGATTTACTTAGTATAACGATAGATTACTTGGTCTTAATGAACATACTAAACCATTAACGTCCTACAAAAACTGGTTCAATTATAAAAATTATTGATTTGTGAAAACTTGCTTTTGAAAAATACTCCGAGTTAACGTGTTCGTTCGTTTTCAATTATGTGTAATAAATCCTCTTGTTTATTATTGATTAAGTCGATTATTTACACATATCAGGAAGTTCATAAGTTGCCTCAAGGCTATACCAACTAGTTTTTTCTTAATATCAAAATAAATCGGATTTTAATTCTAGTTCTAGCTAAATATATAAAGCTCACTTATATACTTAAAATAATAATTTTAACTTTGCAATTCAGTTTATATAATTCTTAGAAACATTAGATAAGATCCTTCATTCTAACTCAACTCCGCTTCATGTTTTGTTTATTTACTTTCATGTAAACTTATTAGGTCTGCAAAAGACGAATAATAAAAGTTACAATATTTATAATTATATTTGAAAACATGTAACATTCTACGAATATTTCATTACGTAACGCACGGGATCTTCCAGCAATTTGCCTTAAGGCACGATGCCATACACTACTAGTTAAATTTTTATCTGCCCCGTTTACCCCATTGTGGCAATCACATCCAATGTAACATTTTCAATTATAAGTGATTTTCTCATTTTTAATCAAAATTATTGCTGAGTTTTATCAGCAATAATTTTGTCAATTTACCACTTAGCTGCGAGAAAAGAAAATTAACTAGTTGGTTTGGTATTTAGCTTTGAGGCAAGTTACATGAACTTCCCGATATGTGTAAATAATCGACTTAATCAATAAAAAATAAATTAATTTATGAGTGATTATAAGTATTCCGAATGGATTTATTACACATCATTGCAAACGAACGAACGAACACGTTAACTCGGAGTATTTTCTGAAAGCAAATTTTCAAAAATCAATAATTTTAATTAATCAATAATTATAATTGAACCAGTTTCCGTAGGACTTTAATGGTTAACTATGTTCAAGACCAAGTACACTATCGTTATACCAACTAAATTATCTAATTTTATTTTTAACAAACGTCAAAAAACTACTCATTGTCTCAAACTTTGATGAATTTTTAAAATTAAACTACTTGTCGTAAGACCGTAATAATTCAGTAAGTTCTAGAAGACCATGATATATATCGCCAAAAAAAATGCCATAAAAATCGGCCTAAATTTTTTTTTCAACATTAATTACAAGAAAACGGCTCGGTAGATTTTCACCTAAAACTAATCAGTACTATTCCCAACTAATATCTTTCGAACAGTTTATGATTTTTAACTTCCCGTAGGGTAAGTTATTGTAATGGGCCGAAAATCGGAATTGAAAATTTTTACATTTCTCGACGTTTTGAAGATTTCTGAACATTTTGGCATACTTCAAAAAAAATGGATGTGTATGTGTGTGTGTGTGTGTATGTATGTATGGATACAAATTTCCAGTCACGTTTTAGGGCGCACGGATCAACCGATTTGAATGGTTTAAAAAACATTCGATTCCTATTGATAGGGAAAAGAGCTGATTAGTTTTTGGCAAAGGCAGGTCCAGCCGTTTCGGAGATACGGACAAAAAAGTGCAGAAAATAGAAATCGAATTTTTGAGAGAACGGAGTATCCGATTTGAATGATCTGAAAAACATTCAATTAGTAATGATTGGGAGAAGTGTTTATTAGTTTTTGGCAAAGGCAGGCCCAGCCATTTCAAAGATACGGAGCTAAATATGTAAAAAATTGCAGTTTTTGAGAGAACTAAGCGTCCGATTTAAATGATTCAAAGAACTTTCTGGTCGTCTTAACAAAATAATTGATTTTTTTTGTATATCGAAAATATTTCAAATTTTATTTTTAATTCTGACTATAGTTCTAATATACTTTACAAATAATTTCAACTCTGCAAATCAGTTTATATAATTCTTATAAATTTAGACAATAATACAATATTTATAATAATCTATTTGAAAACATTCAGTATTCCTCGAACATTTTGTTACGGTACGGGAAGTTCCAGCAATTTGCCTTAAGGCACGATGCCATAATTGCCTCAAGACAGAATTCCACTTACAGCTCGTTTAAAATCGGTTCGGTAGTATGAGCTTAAATGTGGACGAAAGGTTTAACACTTTTGTCCAAATTACAAAGAAACGGCTCGGCCGATCGTCGCACAAAACTGAGAAACGATAATCCTCATCGAGATACATCAAACGCTTTTTAAATATCTGAAATCGGTTCAGGCGTTTTTGAGCAAACGTCGATGAAAGTTCTAATTTTGACAAATGCCAAAAAGATCATACTAATTTTTGCAAACTTTGACGAATTTTTAAAGCTAAACCAGTTGTCGTAGGGCCGTAATATTTTAGTATGATCTAGAAGACTATGGTATCTACCGTCAAAAAAATAATCATAAAAATCGTCGATTTTTTTTTTTAAACTTTATTACAAGAAAACAGCTCGGCCGATCTCTACCAAAAACTAATCAGCACGATTCCCAACCAATATATTTCGAACGGTTTCTGAATTTTCAAAATCGACTCAGAATTGCGGGCTAAAACGTAGACGAATTTTTTTTCACTTTTCTGCGATTTATAAAGAAACGGCTTGGCCGATCGTCGCACAAAATTGACAAACAATAGTCCTCATCGAGATACATCGATTGGTTTTTAAATTTTTGAAATCGGTTCAGCCGTTTTCGAGATAACGTCGATATACGGCAAAAAATCTGTTCACATACACGCACACACACATACTTTTTCCAAATTTGGTCTCGTTCGATTCAGAATGGCTTGAAACGTCGAGAAAACATAAAATTAGCAATTCGGATTTTTTTATGAAAACATAAACTTCTCCTTCGGGAAGTTAATTAATAGTTTGGTAACTAAATTAAATCAATTTTCTAATTGATGTGTACAAAATTCTGCTATTCGGAAATATAAAATTTGAAAAGGATAAGATAATATTACTAAGAATTGCTGATTTTACAATAATATATAGTGAGGATTGACATTGGAAAATATTTCTACTCTTCTGCATTCCTCTTTGAGCTTTGCGCTTGTTGCAATAATGACTCCAACAAACCATATGACGTAATAATAACTATATCCCCGTGCAGCATATACACATGCGTACCAACACATCAACGTAGGGAAAGGTTGTTAAAGTCGTACTAGACAATAATGCTGTAATGTAAGCAATTTGCCGTTTATTAACTTCCCGTAGGGTAGGTTATTGTAATGGGCCGAAAATCGAAATTGAAAATTTTTACATTTCTCGACGTTTTGAAGATTTCTGAACATTTTGGCATATCTCAGAAAAAATGGATGTGTGTGTGTATGTATGTATGGACACATTTTTTCGTCCACGTTTTCCGGCGCACGGATCAACCGATTTGAATGGTTCAAAAAACATTCAATTCGTAATGACGGCGGAAGTGGAGATACAGAGCAAAAAATGGCAGTTTTGCAGTTTTGCAGTGGAAGTGCACCAAATGTGCAAAAAATGGCAGTTTTTGCGAGAACTAAGCGACCGATTTGAATGATTCAAAAAACTTTCTGCTTATTTTAACAAAATTATTGCTTTCGGGAAAAAAAAATGTTTCAATTTTTTTTTTCATTTTTTTTTTTCAAAAAATATTTTTTTATATATCAAAAATAATTCAGATTTAATTGTAATTCTGACTTAAGTTCTAATATACTTTAAACAAATATTTTCAACTTTGCAATTCAGTTTATATAATTCTTATAAACATTAGACAATGTTACAGTATTTATTTATAATAATCTATTTGTAAACATTTAATATTCCTGGAATATTTCGTTATGGTACGGGAAGTTCCAGCAATTTGCCTTAAGACACGATGCCATACACACCACTAGTTTACTCTTTTTGTAAACATACAATTTATAAGCTATTATATTTTGTCTATAAAATACGATTATTGAAAGTTACAGTTTTTATAATAATCTATTTGAAAACAATTAAAATTCTTTATATATTTCATTACGGTAAGGAAAATTTGAGCAATTTGCCTTAAGGCACGATGCCATTCACCACTAGTTTACATTATATCTTGGGACATATTGTGACATGCTAAAACTAACCTCAAGATTTTGTGACACACCAACTCCAAGTGTTTTTTTTAATTAATTTACTTCCCGTAGGGTAAGTTATTGTAATAAGTTTTTGAAAATCGAATTAAAAACTTTTGAATATCGTCACGTTTTATCGTCAAGGTTTGTGAACTTTATTAAAGCATACCTTAGAAAAAAATTATATGTGTGTGTATGTATGCAAATTTTCGTCCACGTTATCGTAAGATCAACCGATATAAATATTTCTGAAACATTCGATTCCTATTCATGGGGAGACGTGCTGATTAGGTTTTGGCAAAGACAGGTCCAGCCGTTTTGAGATACGAAAAAAATAGTGCAAGAAATATAAATCGTAAAAAAGTTTAGAGATTTTGGGAGAACGAAGCACCCATTCGAATGATTTAAAAAATTTCAATTCGTACCGATAGAGAAAAGTAAAGATTAGTTTACGCAGCTAAATGTTCAAAAAATGGCAGTTTTAGACTTAACGAGCATCCGATTTTATATTTTTTTTGTCTATAAAATATAACATACTGAAAGTTACAATATGAAAATGAAAGTTTAATACTTTTCGAATATTTCATTACGGTACGAGAAGTTTCGGCAATTTGCCGAAGGCACGATGACATGCACCACTAGTTCAGTTAATGGATTTTCATTTCACATTATTTGTATGATACCTAACGTAATTTTATTTATTATATAAATATATTTAATACTATTGTTATTTATTATACTTTGAACTATTTTAACTTCCAATGGGGTAAGTTATAATAACCGTCAAAAAATCAATTTTTTTGCATCTCTTTACGTTTCAGAGGTTGCTGAACATTTGATATACCTTTAAAAAAATTCATGTGGTAAGTGTGTATTAGTGTATGTATGTATGTGTGGATACAATTTTTCGTCAACGTTTTTGAGAGCACGAATTAATCGATTTGCGGATTCAAAAAACATTCAATTTCAATTGATAGGGAGATGTACTCATTAGTTTTTGGCAAAAGCAGGTCCAGCCAATTTGGGAGATACGGAGCAGAAGATGCAGAAAATGGAAACTCAGTTTTTGCAAAAACCGGGCTTCCAATTAGAATGATTCAAAAAATATTCGTTTTGCAATGACGATGATTAGTTTTTTGCAAAAGGCAGTTTCAGCATTTTTGAAAATATGGAGCAAAAAGTGCGAAAAATAAAAGAACAATTTTTGAACAAAAATTAATAAATCGGACTATCTAATTCAAAAAACGTATTGCTTGTGTTGACAGTGTGATGAAATGATTTGTTTTTGGGAAAGGCAAAAACAATTTTTATTAATTATAAAATATTCATAATTTAAAAAAAATAATAATTTCAAATTTTATTTTTCAAAAATTTACAAAAATCTAATTTTCTCAAAGTTTTCACAAAAAATTATTAAAAATTAGAATATTGATACGGAAAGTTCTAGCAATATGACGCGATGCCACGCTAGTTATTGAAATAATTCATTGTTGGTCGATTATTTTCTAATTGATTCAATCCGGTTATGTTTTTTCGAATTTTCCGTGCCCGGAGTTATGAGATCGGTTACGTTAAAGTCAGTCCGGACCCGAAGTTATGAGAAACATTAAAAGTCAGAACATGTGATGAACCTTGTAGGTCCTTGTTCCTTCGTGTAATATTTTGAAAAATAATTTATATTTTAGGTTGATTGCTGTTCAAAACCATAAAAACATTTGTTCCTGATTAATCATGTCCCAACCCATTTTTTGTCGCTGCAATACCAAGTTTTGATAGAAAACCTTTCAAGTTAATTCAGTTGATTTTTTTTGATACCCCTAATATGTTTTTGTAATAAAAGTAATTTGTTTCATTGAATTCACTCATCTGTTTTCTATACGCTTTTTCTGCTTTTCAAACAATTATTCCTCAAATTAGATTTGTGGAAGGCATTTTTTTCAGTTTTTCTTCGTTATTCAAATGCTGCGTGTAATTTTGAAACAGTTTTGTACATCGAACCGTATCGAAACTTAATTTGAAGGTTAACATGCGTTACGAGGTATCGCATCGTCATCGAATTACCGATAATTTATCGGATTTATATTCTGTGTAAAAGCCGAAACATTGCATTCGAGAATATCAAAATACCATCAGAGCATCAACTATCACGCAGTTAATTTAGGACTTTTTTTACGTTCCTTTTACCGGTGCAACTGTAACAGATTTATTTCGGAGATTCGAAAGAATTTCCAATAAACCGTATTTAAATCAGCTCTGGGTGGCATTTTACCTTTCGTTAGGTCATAAAAACTGGATGTCGATTTACATCGTGGGTTGATATGCTTAGTATTTTTTCCAGCTCGATTTGTCAAATAGTTAATTTAAGTCGCACCATTAATTTTTTACATAATGTCTAGATATAATTAACTATTCTTGTCAGATGCTATTTGTGTCTAAAACAATGATTATAGTAACACTAGTAATTAAGATAATATTTTTATCAATAATAATAACGATTATTATTATTATTATACTAAAAATAATAAGCAATATTATAGGAAGAGAAAAATGAGTACCAGAATGTTGAACTGAAAACAGAACTGAAAATTATGGATATGATATTAACTTTTAATTGAATTATTACTATTATATTACTATTATAACTATTTCTTTTAAATAAATAAATTAATTAATTAACTAATGTGACACCCGATCTATAGAAGTAGGGTTTGTTAACTTCCCGCAGGGTAAGTTATCGTAATGGGCCGAAAATCGAAATTGAAAATTTTTACATTTCTCGACGTTTTGAAGGTTTCTGAACGTTTTGGCACACCTCAGAAAAAATGGATGTGTGTGTGTATGTATGTATGGATACAAATTTTCAGTCACGTTTTCGGGTGCACGGATCAACCGATTTGAATGGTTCAAAAAACATTCGATTCCTATTGATAGGGAAAAGAGCTGATTAGTTTTTGGCGAAGGCAGGTCCAGCAGTTTCGGAGATACGGAGTCAAGAGTGCAGAAAATAGAAATCAACTTTTTGAGAGAATGGAGTATCCAAATTAAATGATCTAAAAAACATTCAATTTGTAATGATTGGGAGAAGTGTTTATTAGTTTTTGGCAAAGGCAGGCCCAGCCATTTCGAAGATACGGAGCTAAATATGTAAAAAATTGCAGTTTTTGAGAGAACTAAGCGTCCGATTTAAATGATTCAAAGAACTTTCTGCTTGTCTTAAGGAAATAATTAATTTTGGAAAAAAAATTGTATAATTTTTTTTTTTTGTATATCGAAAATAATTCAGATTTTATTTTTATTCTGACTAAAGTTCTAATATAACTTAAACAAATAATTTTAAATTTGCAATTCAGTAATATTAGACAATGTTATAATATTTATAATAATCTATTTGAAAACATTAAGTATTCCTCGAACATTTCGTTACGGTACGGGAAGTTCCAGCAATTTGCCTTAAGGCACGATGCCATACAACCCACTAGTTTTCAGTTTTAATTGAAATTAATATAACTTGAGTTATTGAAATAAAGGTAGATGTATGATGTAACAATTCTTTTGCCGAATCAAGTAAAAACTAGTGGTATATGGCATCGTGCCTTGAACGACGACGTTTATATTCGTTTACCGAAATGTGAATAAACAAAACTTAATCGATCGGATTTAAAATTGAGGACATTGTTTAATATTTATAAGAATTATATACATTGAAATGCAAAGTTGAAATTATTTATTTAAAGTATATAAGCAAGCTTTAGAACTTTTGCTGAACTTGATAATTAAAATCCGAATCTTTATCGATATTAAAAAAGTTCGATGAGTTCTCGCAAAAACTGCAATTTTTTGCATATTTAGTTTGTATCGAAACGACTAAACTTACTTTTTTCAAAAACTAATCACAACTTTTCCTCATCATTACAAATTTAATGATTTCCGGATCATTCAAATCGAATGCTCTGTTCTCTCAAAAACTCGATTTCTATTTTCTGCGCTCTTTGATTCGTATCTCCAAAATAGCAGAAGCATCTTTTGCGAAAAACTAATCAGCACGTCTTCTTATCAATAGAAATCAACTGCTTTTTAAATCATTCAAATCGGTTGTTCCGTACGCCCGAAATTCTCGACAAAAAACTGTGTGTATCCAAACATGCACAGAAACAAGTCTACCTTTTCTAAGGTATGCCAAAATTTTCAGAAACCTCTAAAACGTAATGATATGCAAATGTTCAATTTCTTTTGGACAATTACAATAAAATACCCTACGGGAAGATAATAATTCCATAACTATTGTTTATTATTTTACAATTAATCAATTATCAATAAAAATGCAGTGTTAGAGTTTACCTCATGTTTGGGTCTAGTTGTAACTATAACAGAAAATGGCAATATTATGTCTAATCATTAACTTCCCGAAGGAGAAGTTTATGTTTTCATCAAAAAATCCGATTCGCTAATTTTATATTTCTCAACGTTTTAGGCCATTCTGAATCAAATGAAATTAAATTTCGAAAAAGTAAGTGTGTGTGTGTGTGTGTGCATGTATGTGAACAGATTTTTGCAACGATCGGCCAAGCCATTTCTTTGTGAATAGCAGAAAAGTGAAACAATTTTCGTCCACGTTTTAGCCCGCAATTCTGAATCGATTTTGAAAGTTCAAAAATCGTTCGAAAGATATTGGTTGGGAATCAACCTGATTAGTATTTGGTAAAGATCTGCCGGGCCGTTTTCTTGTAATGAAGTGTTAAAAAGTTTTTTTCGACGATTTTTATGACTTCTTTTGGTGATAGATATCATGGTCTTCTAGATCCAAACTAAAATATTACGTCCCTACGTCAATTGTAATTAACTGTTGAAAAAAAAATTAAGTCGATTTTTATGGAACTTTTTTTTGAGATATATATCATAGAACTTACTGAAATATGACGTTATATTATGACAAGTATTATAGTTTTAAAAATTCATCAAAGTTTGAGAAAATGAGTAGTTTTTTTGACGTTTGTTAAAATGAAAATTAGGCGATTTACTTGGTATAGACTATAGAGTGTTGGTTCGTTTTTAATGATGTGTAATAAATCCACTCGGAATACTTTTTATCACTCATAAATCAATTTATATTTTAATGATTAAGTCGCTTATTATCACATATCGGGAAGTTTATGTAACTTGCCTCAAGGCAAAATACCAATACCAACTAGTTTATTCTTAATTTTTTTCTTATGAATCATAAGTAATAATAAATCATAACAATATATTTTGTGGAATATTATGCATTTGCTATATAAAAATATTGACACGATTACGTACTTTATGGAGGAAATTCTTGATATTATTTAATCATTTAATTTAATGGTAATATCTTTACACAAAGAGAGAAGTTTTGTAAGCTGTTTATTAGGTGACACAGACATAAAAAATCTATTTATATAATTATAAATTAACTTCTGCAAATGAACAATGCACTTGAGAAAGGAAGAATTCAGCAAAAACTATTGCTAATTCCAAAGAAATGGTTCGGCCTATTGCAAAACTAATCGCGGTTCCTCCTCATAGAGGTTATTCTAATTTTAATTAATATTATTGAGAAAACGTTGACAAACTTCAAATTTTGACTCAACACATCACAATAGTAACTTTGACAAAAATTTTAACATCATATTTTTATTTAACATTGATAAATTTTTAAATTGAAACGACTTTTCGTATGACCGTAATTTTTAGTATGTTCTTAAGAACTATAGATAGATATTATCAACATAAAAAGTTTAATGGAAAAAAAGTTCAACGAGTTCATTACGAAGAAACGGCCCGGCCGATTTTTACCAAAAACTAATCAGCACAATTCCCAAGCAACATATCTTATTAATGGTTTTTGAATTTTTGAATTTGGTACAAGATTGTGGGCTAAAAGACGAACGCAACCTTTTACACTTTTCTGCTAATTACAAAGAAACGGTTTGGCTGATCATAGCATAATACTGAATATGATAGGCCTTATCGACTTCGAATGGTTTTTAAATAACCAAACATATTTAACCAAAAACAAGAGAAAAAAAAGTGAGCAAAATGTCCTCTCCTTTTTTGGTTTTTAAATGTTTGAAATCGGTATAGCCGTTTTTTAATAAAACGTCGTCGAAAGATCAAAAATCGACTCTCTCACACACACACATACTATCTTCAAATTTATTCACATTAGATTTAGAATTACTTGAAATGTCGAGAAAACATATAATTAGCAAAATAGATTTTCTGGCAAAAATATAAACTTCTCCCTCGAGAAGTTAAAAAATCTATTGCTTTCTAATGGTAACTACTTACAATTAGTACAATTTAATTTATTGTAGTATCACGTGGAGGTATGTATATTGGTGGCCACGAAAAGTTTGTTCTGAAATATACGCAGAAGCAGAATATAGCATCATATGTTTCCGATGATACCAGACAAGACGGCGACAAAAATGATGCGGTTCTATTGGCGCCGATTGCAAGCATTCTGACCAGACTAACAGTCGCCACACTGTTGAGAAACAAACGTTTTTTGATTTCTTCATGATTTATTATATTCCTTTTGTTTTCAGATCAGAAGCCTTAAAATGAGATAACATAGATCATAAAAATCAGAAAATATTGTAAAGTATTATATATATGATATATATTTTTATTACTCATAAAAAACCGTCTAAGTTACATCAAGCGTATTTACCTTTTACTTAACACTGATTTGTTTGATATATTATACAATTATTTTTAGGTGTTCAGATATAAGTGTATAATTATGCGTTTATGTCTGAAATAAGAAGGCAAATACGAAATCATGACAAAATCAAAAAACGTCCATTCTAAAACGTAACACATGTCGAAGAATGGGCATTCGGTTTGAAACGTAACGAAATTCGGTTAGCTAGTGGTGCTAGGCATCGTGCCTCAAGGCAAATTGTTGGATCTTCCTGTAACGCAATTTGAAAATCTTGTGACTTTGAAAGTTTTTGAAAACTTTGAAACATTTAGGTGTTTGACCATTTTGAAATGTTTGAAAAAATTTGAATTTAAAAAAAATTGAAATGCTTTTATTATATTTTGAATTTATTGGAAAAATTAAATTTTTATTTGAAGCAATCACGCTGCTTAGCTATTTTAGAGACTGTCTAAAGGTTAAGCATTATAAATCTTGGTACGAAACCCCTAATAATGAATACAAAACCTTTTATTAAAATATCTGATAATTTACGTCTAATAATCATCGCCAAAAAAGCATTTTTAACTTCTTGTGGGGTAATTTATTTTCATCGTCCAAAAATCGAAAATGAAAATTTCTGCATATCTGTCGAAGATTTGTTTATTAAATTATCGGTTGATCAGTGCTCCCGAAAACGTGGACGAAAAATTGTATCCATTGATACGAGCGCACTTATCCATTGAGAAACCTCTGGAACGTAAAGATACATAAACATTATTGAAAAATTATAATTGATTTTTTAGCGATTACTATAACTTACCCTGCAGAAAGTTAATAATTTTAAATTTTTTAGCACATCAATATTTTACAATTATATATTTTACAATTTATAATTACAATAAAAAAAATATTTAAAAGAGAGTGCACTATAGTATGACTGCATTTATAAGTTCATAAGCGTTTGGCCGATTTAGTATAGCATACGCCTGACTTTATGTAAGAGCAGCTTTCTTATTTAAATCTTTGAATCGTGCCGAATTCTAGCAGATTCATTGTCAATAAACGTTCGTTTAGTATATTTTTTATTTTTATTGTGGTACAATGAATAATTTTGCTGGTCAAAGCTTGCGTGTGTACTTCAATATTGTTGCTATAAATCATTTCATAAAAGTTATAAAAAAGCTACTGAATTATTTTCTGTTGTGTGCTCTGTTAATAATTTTTCTGCATATTTAAATTAATTAACGTAGTTGTTATGTATATCGCTCATAATTAACTCCTAGATACAATAAATTATCTCTCGTATTATTTTTGTTTGTGTTGTAAGTTATTTATGCAAACAGCTTGATTGCATGTTAATTGGTCTATCAAAATATTACAGATATGAAAGTAGCTAAATCCTTGATTATTTTATTCATATTCTTACTACAATATGGTAATATGAATTGTATTTATGATTTACAACTGAATTTATTATTTGAGTATAATTTTTAGATTTCTTAATAGCTGAAAGCATAAATAACCTTAATTTTGTTAATTAATTTTTACTATTACAACTGTGGCTTCAGTTCTAAAAAAATATGTTATCAGAATATAGAATTCTATGATTTATGGAAAGATATATAGATATATATATATAAACATATACAAATATGTGCGTGTGTTCGATGGCGTAACAGTTAATTGCGCTGCCTCGTGTGAACGAGATAGTGAGTCGGAACTCTCGCTCTGGATAACCTGATGTCATGCAGTCGTTACATCAATTTTCATTGTATTCAATTGAAAATTGCCAATTGAACGTGAGCTTTGTTGTTTAGTTTACAACACATTATAATAATTTTTGTAAACGATATTTAATTGTAGTATTAATGTTTCAAAAATGTAGTATTAATTTTAAGTTAGATTCAATAAATGTTTTTGTATAACCTCAATAATAGTGGGTGAGGCAAAAAGAACCAACTGAACCTTTAACATGGCAAAAGTGTAAACAATACAAAATAGCAAATAAAAATGTAAGTTCAGTTCAAAAAAGCCTTTTTACAATATATAAATATATAAATAGTTTACAATATATAAATAATAGTTCCAAATCGATATATAAGCTGAGAGTTTTACTACACGTAGTCAGATAGTTGTCTGATAGATATGTGGTATTTGTTGTGAAGGAATTGGCTCAAACTCATAATGGACCTTTGTGTCCCGGCCTACCCTCTAATGTTTAATATTGAATTTAATAATGTCTAATTAATTAGAAAAACAAAATCTGGCTTAACTAAATAAGACAAAATACGCAAAAGAAAGGAAAAGGAAATTTCAATACAAGAACAAAATTTAAAATATTATGCTTTCTTATATATTGTTATATTTTATTTACAAGCTTTGTTTAAATATTTATGTCGTGTTGTATTATATATTATTGTTATTAACGACAATAAAAGTCGTTATAAACTAATTTGGTGTTTATACCTATTGTTTTCAACATATTTTAATGGTTGTGTATAACCCCATGAACGGTTGTGATACTTGCCCTTTTCTTGTATAATTTGATTTCATAACTAATCTATCGTATTTGAGACGCACTGATAAGGTCACTCGTTTATTCTTAAAATATGAAATTAAAATATAATAAAAAAGTAATTTTAGAAAAGATAAATATAGAGTTTTACTCGCAGGTTATATGAAGTGTGATCATTAGAATCCCAAACGATAAGTCAAATTGCATCTTTATGTCCCATCCTAACTTATATATGAATATAGGTATATTATATGTTATTTTACAGCTAAAAAGCAGAAACGCAGCCAAAAATTTTTAACTTCCCGAAGGAAAAGTTTATGTTTTCATAAAAAATCCGATTTGCTAATTTTATGTTTTCTCGACGTTTCAAGCCATTCTGAATCGAATGAGACCAAATATGAAAAAAGTATGTGTGTGTGTATGTGAACAGATTTTTTACCGTAAATCGACGTTTTCTAAAAAACGGCTGAACCGATTTCAAAAATTTAAAAGCCATTTGATATATCTCGATGAGGACTATCGTTTGTCAGTTTTGCGCGACGATCGGCCGAGCGGTTTATTTGTAAATAGCAGAAAAGTGAAAAATTTTTCGTCCACGTTTTAGCCCGCAATTCTGAATCGATTTTGAAAATTCAAAAACCGTTCGAAAGATATTGGTTGGGAATCGTGCTGATTAGTTTTTGGTAGAGATCGGCCAGGCCGTTTTCTTGTAATAAAGTGTTAAACAAAAAATTTTCGACGATTTTTATTATTATTATTTTAACGTTAGATACCATAGTCTTCTAGATCATACTAAAATATTACGGCCCTACGATAATTGGTTTAACTTTCAAAATTCGTCAAAGTTTGCATAAAATGATATCGTTTTTTGGCATTTGTCAAAATCAGACCTTTCATCGACGTTTTCTCAAAAACGCCTGTACCGATTTCAGAAATCAGAAAAGCCGTTTGATGTATCACAATACGGACTATCGTTTGTCAGTTTTGTGAGACGATCTGCCCAGCCGTTTCTTTGTAATTTGAAAAAAAGTGTTAAACTATTCGTCCACATTTAACCTCAAACTATCGAACCGATTTTTAAGAATCAAAAACTGTTTGAAAGATATTAGTTGGGAATGATACTGATTAGTTTTATGTAAAAATCTACCGTTTTCTTGTAATTAACTGTTGAAAATAAATATTGGAGCCGATTTTTATGGAACTTTTTTTGGCGATATATATCATGGTCTTATAGAACTTACTAAAATATTACTCCCTTACGACAAGTAATTTAATTTTAAAAATTCATCGAAGTTTGAGAATTTCAGTAGTTTTTTTGACGTTTGTTAAAATTAAAATTAGACGATTTACTTGGTATAACGATAGAGTACTTGGTCTTAATGAACATGTTGAACAATTAAAGTCCTACGAGAACCGGTTCAATTATAAAAATTGTTGATTTTTGAAAATTTGCTCTTAGAAAATATTCCGAGTTAACGAGTTTATGTGTAATGAATCCACTCGAAATACATTTAATCACTCATAAATTTTTTTTATTGATTAAGACGATTATTTACACATAGCGGGAAGTTTATGTAACTTGCCTCAAGGCTAAATACCAATACCAACTAGTTTGAATTACAAAAAACGGCTCGTCCGATCGTCGCGCAAACGCTAAACCTTGTTGAGATATATTGAATGGCTTTTAAATTTTTCAAATAGGTTCAGCCAGTTTTTGAAAAAACGCCGACAAGATACAAACACAACCATACATACACACACATACTTTTTCTAAATTCAAACTCATTCGATTCAGTATGACTAGAAACGTCGAATAAACATAAAATTAGCAAATCGGATTTTGTTGCAAAAACACCAATTACTTTTTCGTAAAGTTAAATAGCTAAACTATTTTCATAAATGTACTAAAAATCTTATACTGAAGTGTTTTACTCATACTCTACTTTTCAAAAGTTTGTTCTATCTAATAAATTAATGAAGCATTCAAGAGCTTTATGTTGCATTTTAATATACCTGTATTTTATCTCAAAATCAAAAGTAGTAAGAAATGCCGATATTGCTTATATATTCATTGTTCAAAGCACCTTCACCTAAGAGGGATCCCACCTGCATTCATTAAGTATATAGATTTCGATCATGTGGCAATTTGAATAGTATTGTAATATTGGGCATATCAAATAAGAAAATTGTATATTTGATTTTAATCAGTCATTTACCGCCTATATATAAATAGATATTCACTTTTTTCTTGGCAGTATTTTTGAGACAAAACATTTAAGGATAATTAATAGATAGAGTTGCTGAGTTGCATAAACTCCCTGATGTGTATAAATCTATAATCAAGTTTAGCTATTCAGATAAAAAAATTATTTGATAATTTCGAAAATGTAGTTTTTGCTTATACTGAAAACTAATCATTTTGATTTTCAATTGATATCTCTCAAGTAAACTTATAATTTATTTATTACGCATGCCCTAGTAAATCCTAACAGTCGGCCCATTTTTCCAAATTTTATTGGATTTTTGTTCGTCAAACCTAATCAGCACGACTAGTGCGTACCGTGTAGTACCTATGGGAACCGTGCTATAAACATCTCGGATTTAACATAGAATCCAGGCTAATTCGTAGTGCGTTTTATGGAAACTTGCTATAGCGTTGTATGGGACCCGTGATATGAGAGACTCAAAATTAGTACAAAACTCAGCATTTTTATCGCGTTCTATGGCGACCAAAACGATAAAGACATCATAAGTTACAAGTTTGGGTATAAATTGTAGAAGACATGCATAGTCGAATCGGCTTACAGATGCGAAGGCACTAGGATTGAATTCCTGTGAATACTAGCTATAACTAGTGGGGCGCATGGCAAATTTTTGGAGAATTTGGAAATTTTTCAAAATATCCTATTTTTCGAAAATTTCGAAATGTTCTCAAATTTTTGTGAGAAATCGTTTTTTTGCCGTATTTTTACGTATATTTTTCTAATTTTTCGAAATTTAGATTTTTTTTCAAAATGAAAAATTAAAAAAAACTGAGTTTTTTGAAAACTTACTTTTTTCGAAAATTTTGAATTTTTTTTTTATTTTCAAAACTACGAAATTTTTTGTAAAACCATTTTTTTGCACACCGTCAAACCGTGCATCCGTTCTCTCAAAAACTGCATGACCATTTTTACACCCTTTGCCCTCCATAACTCCGGAACGGCAAGATGTGCCTTTTGCAGAAACGCCTCGCGATCCAGTACCGAATGTTTTTTTAGTAATACAAACAGATCGTTCCATACGGAACTCAAAAACAATGACACAAAATGTGTACACATTATTAAAATATCTATGAAATATGTGACAATTTGATGTGCGTAGGTCTAATAAATATTTTTGACCGCCAAATGGCTATTTTAACTTTTTTATTGAGAGTTCATAAAAGCTGGAGTTTCCAAACATTTAAACAGTTCTTCGTTTAGTCAATATAAATAAAATGTTTCCTAAATTATTCAAATCGGACGCTCCGTTTTTTTAAAACTGAATTACGACTTTTGGTTCTTTATGCCCCGTATCTTCAAAACGGCTAGACCTGTCCATGCCAAAAACATATCTCCTTATCAATACGAATCAAATGTTTTTTGAATTATTCAAATCGGTCAATCCATTTTCCCGAAATCGTCGACGAAAATTTGTATCCACACACACACACACATGTACACTAACATACACACACACATTCACACTTTTTTTCTAATAAGGTATGCCAAAATGTTCAGAAACCTTTGAAACGTAAAGATATATAAAAATTTATATTTTCGTTTACTATAACTTGCCCTACGAGAATATAAAAATGTACTTTTAAATGGACATTAAAATTGTTGATTTTAAAAATTTTATGTGGTTAAATGTTAAAGCAAATGCCAATAAAAAAATGAATGGTTTTGTTTGAATTCAAGAGTTTATATTAAGAAATGATAAAAAAATTAAACATAAGCTAAATTAAAAAACAGTTTTTTAACAAAATTTTTTTCAAGCTGAATTTATTTAGATAGACTTATGTGTGAAAATACTATAGTACTAATTAAATAAACTGGCATGTTTATATAAACATATTGCAAAAGATGAAATAGTCGATAATAAAACCTATATTAAAACTTTTTTAAACCATATCTAGTCACTAGAATCGTTTATAGGTTGCGCGGAACGACCTTGTGCCTGTTGAGCGAGATTAGTATTATATGGAGTTGACTGTATATGTTTCGAACGGTTTTTAAATTCTCAAAATCTCAAAAAACTAAACAACCGTGTGTTTGAATTTTGGAAACCGGCTAAGCCGTTTTATAAAAACAGGACAAATTTTGGCACACATTACATCATTTTTTTTAAATATGATTAAAAACCTTTGAAAAAAAATAAATGTTCGTCTTTTTTGCTGTTACTATAACTTACCCGTCTAGTTAAAAAATTTGTTTTTCTCTGACAATGAGATAAAATAACAAAATGTATTAAACAATATAAAATGGATCTAGACGTTATTAATACATGAAGTTTTTTATGCTCATGATGATCTAAATATTGCGGAACCCTTTGGAAACAAAACCTTATCGGTCATGACAGTTCGATTCAACGGTTGTCATACACCGATCATCGCTCGTGCCACTGACGGTTTTATCAAAGTTGATCTTAAGGTTATATTAGTCTTTTAGATACCACCGCATTTTTATATGAAAATATTTTTTCTTTTATTTTTATTTTTAACAGCAATCAGAATACAATATTCTATGAGCTCAATTTTGTTCAATTCACTGATAAAGACGCATTTGAAATTTAAAAAATTCAAAAACTATTCGAAAGATGTTGTTTTGAAATCGTGATGATTAGTTTTGAAAGATCTGCCGAGCCGTTTCTTAGAATTTTTTTAACTCTGTTTTATTTAGCAATCAGAAATACTTAAAGATTCCTATGAACTAAATTGACAATTTTTAAGAGCAATGCTTTCTTAGAAATTAACCATTGATTTATTTTTCCGATGTATCTTTTTATGTTGATAGATATCATGGTTCTAAAGAGCATAGAAGATATTACGGCCCTATGGCAAGTTGTTTAATTTTAAAATTCATCAAAATTTAAAAAAATGAATATAAAAATGTCAAAAGTGGCTTTTATGATGTGATCACTGTTAAGCCACAAATTGAATTTCGAATCATTCGAAAATCATATCGGAAAATCATTCGAATAAATTCGATAAGATGGAGCCGCGATTAGGTTTGCGTGGCGATCGACCAAAACATTTGGAATTATCAATTAACTCATTGCACAATAATTAACAAAATAATTCATTAAATTCCTTAAAAAATGTTTCGACGTTTTTCATGAAATTTCACATGGCGATAAAGTTCACGCACTAAATAGTCCTACGACAATTGGTTAAAGTATATAAATTAATTAAAATCTGGAATAATAAGCTATAATTTTAGGACACACAAGTCTGTGCCTGTACACTACAATCAATATAATTATAGATAATTTAAATGTGTTTGAAAGATATCAATTGAAAATCGTTGTATAGATTTAACTGAAAGCAAAAACTTCATATAAAATATAAACAGTTCAAAACTTTATCTAAATATCTAAATCTCAATTTCGGTTGATTAAGTCAATTGCTACCTATTTTGGGAAGTTCATGCATTTACCAAAGCAAAATGCCAGGATCAACTAGTTAGAATCTGTCATTCTAAGAAATTCAGTAATTGACTGAAATGCAGAATTTAGGTTTGATTGTAATATAAGGCTTTTTTAATAGATGGCATATACGTAGTTGTCCAATCCAGTAGTGATGGCGATTTTGACGGCAATCGAACCCGGGGCTAGTTGGTGTTTTACCGCTGAACCCCTAATAAAGTTACATGCCTTGAATATAGTCTATTGAAATGTTCTTTCGCGGCCACTTTGCAACTACTGTCTCGAAAAGTTGAGCGGATAATAATAGA
Source organism: Ctenocephalides felis (assembly GCF_003426905.1). NCBI lineage: Eukaryota > Metazoa > Arthropoda > Insecta > Siphonaptera > Pulicidae > Ctenocephalides > Ctenocephalides felis. The sequence continues at coordinate 12 of NW_020538039.1, read as the reverse complement.
AAACTAGTGGGG
>NW_020538038.1:0-20991 GCF_003426905.1 Ctenocephalides felis | reverse complement strand
CTGAAACGTAAAGATATGCAAAAATTTTCGTTTTCGATTTTTCTGCCATTACTATAACTAACCCTACGGGAAGTTAGCAAGTTAAAACTATGTTTCTTAAACATATTGATTTTATATATACATTTAATAAGAACCATCCTACAAATATATATGAAAAAATGACCTTGAAATATTTGAATAACCTTGTTCTATTTATTTAAATTCTTTCAGTGTTAATTTTTTAGTATTTTTGGTAATTAATTGAATGCTTCTTTACTGTCTGTAGGGCAAAACTTTTGTAGGGCAAATTATTTCTTGATATTGAACTATAATTTCACTTTTTTGTATTTTGATATTTGGCAAATTGGCCAGTCAATTTCAATTTTCATAAGTAACTTGATTCATTTAATTCTATTCTAAAAAGATTTAATTTAAATAAAGAATTCGAAAATATTTCGGCTGTTTTAAAAAAATTTACTTTTTGAAAATTTTGAAACTTTTGAAAAAATCTTTCTTGAAAATATTGAAACTCATATGAGTGAGTTGACTCATAGTATCGAAACTTTCGAAAAAAAGTTTTTCGCACTATATAAAATAAATGAACTCTTAACATATAAAACTTGGTATGGAACCCGTATAATTGGAACCAAAGAGTATGGGCGTGTTTCATGATTTTGATTCCATTTTATAGGTATTTTCGAGAAATTTCGAAATACCATATTTCAAATCCGCAGCTCATCATTGAAAATGTGTGAAAGTGGCACCTTTTTTCAAAGTCGGCATATAAAATAATAGATAATTTTATGTTCATTTGTCGAATGATCGTTTTTGACCGCCAAATGGCATTTTTTTAAAGGTTTTTTGGATTTTTATGGAACTACACAAAAATTCATCAGTGCTTTATGCCATGAATACAAGTAAAATAATTTTTAAATTATTTGAAATGACCGCTCCATTCTCTCAAAATCTAAATTGCTATTTTTGGCAATTTTTGCCCCATATCTTCGAAACGGCTGGACCTTCCTAAGCCAAAAATCAGCACGTCTTCTTATAAATAGGAATCAAATGTTTTTGGAATCATTTAAATCGGTAGATCCGTGTTCTCAAAATCGTCGATGAAATATTGTATCCGCACACTCACATCAACACACACGCACACACACATAGATCCATTTCTTCTATGGTATGCTAAAATATTTATAAGCCTTTGAAACGTGAGATATTTAATATCTTCCCTCATTTTTAGCTGAATTTGTCGATATCTAGAGTCGAATATATAAATAAATGTAAATATTTCTATTTTTACTATGCAACTTATTACTTTCACCTATTATGCACAATTTTATTGTTTAATGCGTTTTATGAAATATGATCCAATATAAATAAAAATAATTAATGTATAAATATTAAAAATTAACCTCACCCTATTAACAATATAACAATAAATTAACATAACAGCAATTTTTCAATTGCTTAGTTCACTATATTTCAGTATGTTGTAATAAACTATCAATATCCTTGAAAGCTCTCATACATAATACAAATTATTTCTCATACTATGTATTATTCAGTTAACTATATAATTCAGCGTGCAAATAACTTCTGTCCCGCAAAACAATTTCATAATACTATTCTGTTGTACTCCAACAATTGGAGTAGAGAGAAATTTATAATTGAAACAATATTCTGAATTGTTGCTTTATAGAGTTGAAGCATTGTTGCAACTAAATTTATGTCAAAATAAGCTTCCGAGTCAAGCATAGTAATTTAACACTACTTAACTATTAACTAAAGATGAATTAGATGTTACAAGAAAGTTATTATTTTAATTATTTATGAATAATTAACGTTTTTATTATTTATATTTATAATTTAACTTACTGAAGAAGAGATTTATATTTTTGTCAAAAAATACCATTTGCTAATTTTTACGTTTTACCGACGTTCGAAGATATTCTGAACGGTTTAAGGAAATTTTGGAAAAAATGTTTGAACTTTTTGAAATTTGAACCAAAATTTGAACTTTTTGGACTCACTTTTGAGTTGAAATAATTTGAACTTTTTCGTAAACCAGCTGTTACGATTTGAGAATTTTTTATTTTTTATATAAAATTTGATTACGACGATGTAAAGAGCCGTTTTTTAAAGAGTCTTTATTATGGGCATTATGCATCTAATTTTTTTTGTTCTGAACAATTTCTGGAATTAAAAAAAAGTTAGTTGAGATTCATGCTGATCAGTATTAAATAAAGATTTTCTGAAAATAACTTTTTGAAAAAAAAGTTGCCTTTTTTGATAAAAAAGAAAACAAATATAGTAAAGTATTACAACCATACCAAAAGTTATTTATAAAAATTCATTATAATTTGGCAAAATTAACTGAATTTCAAAAATCCATCATCATAATTTTAAATAGTGTTAAATTTCAATTGTTACTGATAAAGTTCGTTCGCTTTAAACATATCAAGATTTTCATAAAATCTGCGCGGATTTTAAAAATTCAAATACTTCAGATTTTATTGATTTCCCGTAGGGTAAGTTATAGTCATCGTCCGAAAATACAAAATGAATCTTTTCTGCATATCTTAACGTTTAAGAGATTTCTGAACATTTCGGCATACCTTGAAAAAATGTATATGTTATGTGTGTGTATGTATGTGTGGATATAATTTTTTGTGCGAGTTTTTGGAAGCACATTGGATTCCTGTTGATAGGGAGACGTGCTGATTGGTTATTGGTAAAAACAGGTTCAGCCGTTTACAAAGCAAAAAGTGCTAAAAATGGAAACTCGGTTTTTGCGAAAACCGGTCGTCCGATTAAAATAATTCGCAAAATATTCGATTTGTATTGCCGGGAAGACGTGCTGATTAATTTTTTTGCAAAGTCAGTTCCAGCCGTTTCCGATATACGGAGCAAAAATTGCATAATATAGCAGTGATTAAGAGAACGAATAATCTAAACACGTTGCTTTTATGTTGACAGTGTGGAGAAATTATCAGTTTTTGGGAAAGAGAAAAAAATTAAATATAAATATATATATATATATATATATATATATATATATACATATTATATACATTTCCAAATTTTATTTTTTATCTAAAATTATTTGAATTTATCGCAAAAAATATTATCAATATTCAAATATTTTATTATGGTGCGGGAAGTACCAGCAATTAGCCTTAAGGAACGATGCCATGCACCACTAGTTTGGTAATCGTGTTGATTACTTTTGGACAAAAATCGGCCACGCCGTTTCTTGGCAATTGATTGTTCAAAAATAAAAATCAAAGATTTTAATGGTATGGCGATAGAATACCTGGTCTTAATGAACATACTAAAACATTATAGTTCTACGGAAAGTGATTCAATTATAAAAAAAATCATTAAAATTTGAATTAATCGGCTGAGTTTTTAAAAAAATAATCCGAGTTGTATTAGACAAGTGTACGATTTTCAATATGTGTAATGAAAAGTTACAAAATTGAATCTAGATAATTTAATTTTGTAAATTTTTGCTGTAGCTACAACAAATTCTTACATTAAAAAATTTCTACAGCAATTCGACATACTAATAAATAACTTACAAATTAATATATTTATTATTGATTAAGTTGATTAATTACACGTGTCGGAAAGTTTGTGCAACTTGCCTTGAGGCAAATGCTGCTTAAAACTATTTTTAAATGCTTCTGACAGCCATTACCTTAAAACAACTGAAATAGTTACACGAGCAAAATTAGCGCATCTGCATTAAAACTTCTGCGGAAAGTTAGTAATTTTAATTAATTTCGCAAGAAATATATAAAATCTTACATAATGTACAAAAGCAAGTTCTGCTATATTTTTCAACCATTTGATTTACTACAATGTGTAATTCTTTTAACCAAACAGGTGCACATCATTCGTCAGAGTTTTATAAAAGCGTGCCAGAAGAACAATTTATAACTTTCTTCTTAAAATGTACCATTTTTCAATTTACTTCGCGTTATGCGCACTCGGTAGCATGTTTCTAAGCAAGTTTATAAATATTAAACTAGCTGTAAGTGGAATTCTGTCTTAAGGCAATTAGGGCATCGTGCCTTAAGACAAATTGCTGGAACTTCCCGTACCAAAAATTATTATTTTTTTAAAAACGATTAACATTTTTGAAAAAAATTTAATTAAAAAAAATAGATTTGAGAAACTACAAATTTGACAAAAAATTACTTTTTTTGAAAAAAAAAATTATATGCAAAAAAAAATTTTTTTTTGAAAAAAAAATTTTTTTTTGGATACAAAAAATTTTTTTGAAAAAAATGTTTTCTTCATTTTGACATATTTTGGAAATTCTGAACTTTTTTTCAAAGCAATCGCACTGCTTGAACTGCATAGAGACGAAATGTCAAAGCGCGCATGTGCCGCGCCGCCGTCTAACGCATAAGCATTGGTACGGAACCCATAAAAATGTAAAAAAAATATACTTATTGTTAAAATCTCTATAAAATATCTGATAATTTGATGTGCATATGTCTAATGATAATTTTTAACCGCCGAATGGCATTATTTTTTACTTTTTTCATTAGATCTCCGAAACCGCTAGACCTGCCTCCATGAAAATTTGATCAATTCTACATCTTGTCAGTACAAGTAAAATGTTTTTTGAATTATTCAAATCGGACGCTCCGTTCTCTTGAAAACGGAGGTACCGTTCTTGGCACTTTTTGCCCCGTATCTTCGGAACGGCTAGACCTGCCTTTGCCAAAAACTAATCAGCACGTCTCCTTATCAATACGAATCGAATGTTTTTTGAATTATTCAAATCGGTTGATCCGTGTTCCCGAAATCGTCGACGAAAATTTGTATCCGCACATACATACACACACATACATACATACATACATACATACATACATACACACACACACACACACACACACACACATACATCCATTTTTTCTAAGGTATGCCAAAATGTTCAGAAGGTTTTGAAACGTCGAGAAATGCAAAAAATTTTCATTTTCGATTTTTTTGCGATTACTATAACTTACCCTACGGGAAGTTAATAATATCGTATGATAAATGTATAAAATAGAGTTGGTTTTATTTGCCTGAATTCTCCTTCAACGTAAATCGTATTTTATCCGCCGTTTAGCAATTTTCTTCCGGAGTAATAACACTTGCTTCCGAAGAAAGACATTCTGTCACTTGCAGAACTTGATACGGACTAACGAATGTTAATGAGTCTGAGACAACAGTAACGTTCTACAAAATAAATTACATAAACACAAAGACTTGGAGTTCTCATTATCCTATATAATAGATGTCAATTTACACAAAATTCAACGATTTTCAATTTTATACTCGTACCATTGCTTTTCGTGACACGCTGCGAAATGTTAGAATTTCTTGCTAAAATTCATTTTGCATATCTGGAAATGTATTCTGTAATTTTCTCAAAAATTATAATTTGTACAAAAATAAATTATTACTGTAAGATAGATAATGTCGATCGCATAAAGTAAAATATTGACTAAAAAAAATTATAACTTGTACATAAATTAGTTTCCAAAATGTGCAATAATTGACTTAATAGACCGAAATTGAGAATAAGATATTTAGATATAATTTTAAGTGTTTATTTCAAAAATGTAGTTTATGATTTCACATAAATTTTTACATTACGATATCCAATTAAATTTAAAAATTTATCTGTAATATATTAATTATATTGCACGAACAAGTGCTTATATGTCCTAAAATTGTAGTTTATTTCTCTAAATTTTGAATTGACCATGTTTGACTTATCAAATCACAAAAGCAACTTTTGTCACAAATTTTGGTTATAATATTTTTTCAATTTTTGATGAATTTTCAAAATTAAACTACTTGCCGTAAAGCCGTAATATTTTAGTTTGTTCTAGTAGACCATGATATCTATCGCCAAAAAAAATTCATAAAAATCGTCGAATTTTTTTTTAACAGTTAATTACAAAAATTTGTACCAGCGATTCATTACCAAAAACTAATCAGGTAGATTATTTTCAAAATTGCGGGTTAAAACGTATACTAAAGATGTTTTTTTCTGCTATTTACAAAGAAACGGGCTGAGCTGATCGTCGCCCAAAACTGTCCAAAGGAAGTCCTTATCAAGTTACATAGATTGGCGAATGGAAACTTACTGAAGAAAATAGAATTTAAATATTTAACTTTTAATTATGAATAAATTTACGGTTTGGTCATTTTTACACCAAATTTTATAGAATTAAAATATTCTCATGAAAAATTAAAATTAGTTTCCAATATTTCTATTCAAAACAGTTTTATTCAGCCAAGAATTGGCCTCTATAATTGTTGTACAAAATAAATGTTTACAGTATTTTACTTTTTTGCATGGTATTATGATTTTTTTATTCTACATAAAATTTTAGTTTGCTTTATATTAAATATATGCCTAAAAATACGATGCAAGATGCAAGCAAAAACCATAGTCAACAAATTTTTCTCAAATTTTAATTTTTTATGAAATGCTTTATATCGAAATGTTGTATATTTGCCTATATTATTCTTTTTGATGAACATTATTTGCAATATATAATACAACAATAAACATATAAAGATTTTCCTTTTAAATATAATAGAAAGTTATATTTTTCGGTCCTATGTATTGAGATTTACTTTGTCAATTTTTATCTTAATACAATTAAAAGAAAAATCATATAGATTTATTTTGCAATAACGTGAATAAATAGTGGTGCTTTAAGGCAAATTGCTGGAACTTCCCGTACCAAAAATTAAATTTTTTCAAGGCATTCGTGCTGCGTGGTTGTTTTACAGAAGAAATATCTAAGCGCGTAGGCGCCGTAACGCAGTCTACCGGATAAAAATTGGTAAGAAGTCCATAAAAATGTAAACAAAATATATACTTATTATTAAAATCTCTCTAAAATATCGGATAATTTGGTGTGCATATGTCTAATGACCATTTTTGACCGACAAATTTATTACTTTTTTCACTCGACCTCTTTTTGCCCCGTATCTTTGAAACGGCTAGACCTAGCTTGCCAAAAACTAAACAGCATGTCTCCTTATCACTACAAATCGAATGTTTTTTTAATTAGTCGGATCGGTTGATGCGTGTCCCTGAAATCGTCGATGGAATTTTGTATCCACATACATCCATTTTTTTAAGATATACCAAAACGTTCAGAAACCTCTAAAACGTGATATATATTAAATAATTTTCATTTTTGATTATTTTGCGATTATTATAACTTACCCCATGGAAAGTTAAAACTATGGAAAATTATTCAATACTACGCCTCAAAAACAGTGATTAAATTATGTATTGTCTTTCAAAAGGCAATAAATTGATGACAAAACAGTAGTGACAACTACATTACTAAGTAACGCAAAGTTTGCAGAATAGAAGTATTTAATTAACGACTATTTTTTTATAGACACTACTTTATTGTCGAAATATTTAATAATAAATATTTTAACACACCTTTTTGTATATCGATAACTACACGAGCATAAAATGCTGAGCATACAATATTTTGTTGATGCTAAAACGTAAAAAATACCTTAGTAAACAAAAATGAAAAATATACCCTTGTTCCTAATATGAGCGTATGAGCTCTATCCCAAATAAACATGTCTATATTATTCGCCTTGAAATATTTTGCAGGAAGGTCTGCTTTATAGATATTTAGAAATGCCTTCCTTTCGCATCGAAGGGTTTATTTATTGTGTGATATAAACCTCGATAGATGGTGAGAGATTATTTTCCAGTTGCTTCGCACATGAATTGTCTGTAAAGAAATATCGTTGTAGAAAATTCAACAGGTGTAAAATCTCTTCTAAACGGGCCATAATATATACATATATATATATATATATATATATATATATAATGTATTAGAATTTTTTTCACAATGTATTGTATTCCGGAAATTTCGTTATTTATCAAGTTTTCTTCATATAAATAGAAATTGTATGAGATTGTTGTACTGTTTGCCAAGAACAACTTTGCTTTTCAGTTAAATAATCTTTACATGATTATTGAACAAGATTTGATATAACAATGGATTTGATGATTTGATATAACAAGTTGTACTATACCATTTTTCTTTTTTATATATAATTACTAAAAAATGTTTCAGCATATTTTACACAAATTAACTTCGCTTAGGATAAGTTATTGTAATTATCCAAAAATCGAAAATTAAACCTTTTACATATCTTCACGTTTCAGTTGTTTCTGAACATTTTCGCAAATCTCAGAAAAAATGGATGTGTATGTGTGCGTATTAGACACAATTTTTCGTCCACATTTTCGGGAGCACGTATCAACCGATTTGATATATTCAAAAAACATTCGATTCCTATTGATAAGGAGACGTGCAGATTAGTTTTTGGCGAAAGTTGCCAAGAGAGAATCAGAAAATATGAAGCAAATAGTGCAGTGATTGGAAATTAAATTTTTGAGAGAACAGAGAATCAGACTCAAATGATTCAAATAATATTCAATTTGTAATGATGAGAAAAAGTGAAGATTAGTTTTTCGCAAAAACAGGTCCAGCCGATTTGGAAATAGGAATCTAAATGTACAAAAATGGTAGTTTTTGGAAGAACAAAGAATCTGATTTGAGTGATTCAAAATACATTTTGCTTATGTTGACAGTGTGTAGAAACAGTTTTTGGGCAAAAAAGGTATAAATATTTGTTTTTTTAATTTCTAAAAACTATTTTTTTAATAACGTAAATAATTCGGATTTTGATTTTAATTCTAGATAGAATTCTAAAGCTCACATATATGTATCAAATAAAAAAAATCAACTTTGTAATTCAATCATAAGCTCTTTACATTTTGTCAACATTTTGTCTATAAAATATGAATAATGAAAGTTACAGTATTTATAATAATCTATTTCTAAACATTTAATACTTCTCGAATATTTTATTACAGTACGGGAAGTTCCAGCAATTTGCATTAGGGCACGATTCCATGCACCACTAGTTTTTTTTTAAATTGAGCTTTTTGTTCGACTGGAGAATATAAAAACGGGAGATTTCTGTAAAACTTTGGTCAAAATAGATTATTTAATCTTCTTTCTAACTAATCTAGAATTAGTTTTATTACATCTCTTACTTACTTAGTTTTTCATTGGTTATCTTCAAAATCAACAATTTATTTTTCTCTAGGAAATCTTGAGCAAATTTGCAACTGTTAGCTTAGGTGTGCCTCACAGGTTCATTTTTGGTACTCTAATATTTAATATTATTATTAATGATATTGCAGAAGCTATTAATTGTCCACGCCTATTTTTTGCAGATAATCTCAAGTTACATCTCAAAATCAATTCAATAGTAATGCAGTCTCAACTTGATTCATTTTACTCCTGGTGGGTTCACAACAAACGGGATCTAAACATCTAGTTTGTCCTTTTCAGACCACGTAACTAATATTTGCCACAATGATATTAAGGAAATGTAAAAAATTTAAAACAACTAATTAGCATGTATTCTCTAATATATGTTCTAAGCTAAGATCAATTATTTAGTATTCTCACCTTATTAATCACTCTGATGTCCTACAGAAGGTTCAACAAAAAATCATAAATTATCTACATATAAAAACGCACAAAATTTACCCTTAAAATTGTTAAACTTTGTTAACTAAGTTTGCTTATTATTTCTTGCTGATATTTTACTGATATTTTGTCCTAATAAACTGTGTAACAGTGCTATAGATTGTCTTAATATTTTCAACTAACTATCCGTTCCTAGATTCTCTTCACGATTTAAAATATTTTTTCAAATATCCTTTTCCTAATGCACTGTTAAATTCACCTTTAGTACTAAAGTCGTTTGAATTTAACTAAAAAAATACCAATATCCACAAAACATCACTAAAACAATTAAGCGCGTGTTAATTTTGATATTTCTTCGCGAATTTTTTATTTTAATCATATATTATTTAGTGGTACTGTTAATAATTATATATCATTTTATTTTACGCTAAGTGCTGTTATTATAATATTATGTTATATATTGTTATAAATTATATCAATTGAATTGTATCATTATTTAATGTCTAACTTTAATTGTGCTACTGGAGCTACTATGTAATAAAATAAATAAAAAATAAAATAAAGTGTGTAGGAAAATGTGCATCACCATTATTGCAATCATAAGACCGACTTGCAAAATTGGTATTCAAAATTATAATTTATTTGTCTTAATTTGAGAAAAAAATCCAAAAAATAATTAGCATTTTTATATTAAATAGTGAATGTGATCCTGTTACTTACACTTAGTGTCTTTTTTAAATTTATTTAATTATATTTAACAAAACTACAATATGACAATTAAGCATTAAGAGAATGAGAGCATGGTAACATATTTTTAATAATACATAAGTCTTTGCTCTTACATATTCGTGTTGTACCAAATTCCTGCATCGTATAAATATTAGTAGGATGGTTTGATGATTGGTAAAAAACATTCAAATTCTACCCTGAAAATATGACATTTTGTATCAAAAACTTTAAATTGAAAATCGTACTCCATCTATATCAGATATACATTGACAAAACAATGTCAGTTTGTTTATAAAATGATGAACGCTTGGTTTTGATTATCATGTATAATGGACGTATAACATTTAGAAAAAATAATCTGCAACAAAACAGATATAGATATTTGGCCTAACCTATTGCTGAAGCCGTAAAAAGCGCATTTAAAATTTTATAGAGTGATTCTAATTCCGAAAGATTATTAAGTTGTACATAAATTGAAATTTTCATGAAAACAGAATCAAAAATGTCCTCAGCTTCGGATTACCGAAAAGAAATGTCTCTACCTACTGTTAGGCAGCGCAGTTTATTCACAGCAAATGCATATACACAGGTAAATTGTGCCTAAGTCTTTTAAAACTATTAATATTTCCAAATTTACATGATTTTTTATGCAAATTTTGACATAAGAAATGTCAAAATTTGAGGTTAACTTTCAAAGGAGGTTATATGAAAATATCCTGTTTACGCTGTATATAAGCTTAGTATAATGAATATTTTCTTCTTAAATATAATTTTTCATTATGTTTGTTTTAATTTAAGTTTGTTTAAATTAATCAATCAATAATTGTAGAATACTTAATACTGTAAATATTTTTATGAATAAAGCTCGATATGTCAAATTTTAATTAATAATATAATTTTTTTTATACATATTTTAGACTTTAATTTATCCAAATCAAAAATTAAGGATGTAGTTGGATTTCATTAAATTTATTGAAATAAATTCTTAGTTTATGAAAGTAATCTATATGATAAACTTTCTCTGTCATTTATTAGAAAATGTATTTACTGCTGATCCGACAATTTTTTTATATGTTTGTAAATAGGCAAGTTTATTCATTTTCAGTACATTTTTTTTAAGAGAACATTTAAAAACTGAATATTGATAATCCAAAAGATGAATGTGAATACAACAATTTAATATAAAACTATTGTGAGAATGTATGTAAGAAATTCTCGATACTCATTAAAAAATATTCAAATTTAAAAATTTATAGAGTAATATTTAATCAAATTTAAAGAATGTATTATTATTTATAGATTTAGGTTATTTTTTATATTATACATAAATTGATTAAAATTAGAACTAGATGTAAGTAGAATTCTGTCTTGAGGCAATTAAGGCATCGTGCCTTAAGGCAAATTGCTGGAACTTCCCGTACCGTAACGAAATGTTCAAGGAATACTGAATGTTTTCAAATAGATTATTATAAATATTGTAATAGTCCAGTCATTTGGTCGTTTTGCCGGTACAGTACTCCGGGAATTCTGAAAATTGGTAATCTTATAGATTTCTAGGTGCTCTTTACGAAAATCAACTTTTCCACCTCAAATTTGAACGGCAAGTTGCCGCCATATTGAAAAAATAGCGTCAAAAAACAGCTTTTTTAAAATATCTCCTTTCTGGCTCAATCTACGATAAAAGTATCTATGTACGAATTAAACTAGAGAAAATTTCCTACAATTCCATAGAAAACCGTATTTTTGTAAAATTGATAGTTTGAGAGTACGGCCGCCTCAAAGTCTTTGCTGCTCTCGCCGTAGTATCAAATCTGTCCATATATGACAGCACTTCGAACTTAACCACATTCTCTCTAATAATTAATATTTTCAATGTTAAATTGAGCGAATAAGATCTAGAAATAAAATAATTCAAATATTTTTCTGTTTTTTTGCTGATTTTTTAACGCTTCAAGCTACTTGAAGCTATAAGGTGCTACTCAAGCTATAAGTATATTTACAGCTACTTTGCCATTGAAGTGTTAAAAAATTAGCAAAAAAAAACAAAAAATATTTGAATTAGATCGCTTAAGATCTTATTCGCTTAATTTAACATTGAAAATATTAATTATTAGATAGAAAGAATGTGGTCAAGTTCGAAGTGCTGCCATATATGGACCAATTTGAGGTTCCAATTTGAGGTGGCAAAGTTGATTTTCGTATAGAGCACCTCGAAATCTATAAAATTACCAACTTTCAGAATTCCCGGTGTACTGTACCGACAACAGCCCTTTTTTGCACCAAATGACTGGACTATAACGTTGTCTAATATTTAGATTTATATAAACTGAATTGCAAAGTTCAAATTATTTGTTTAAAGTATATTAGAAATTTAGTCAAAATTAAAAATAAAATCTGAATTATTTTCGATATACAAAAAAACTAAAAAAAAAATCCAAAATCAATTATTTTGTTAAAACAAGCTGAAAGTTCTTTGAATCATTTAAATTGAACGCTTAGTTCTATCAAAACCTCCATTTTTTGCACATTTAGTGCAAAATGCCATTGCCAAAAATTAACAATCACTTCTCCCAATCATTACTAATTTAATGTTTTTTAGATCATTTAAATCGGATGCTCCGTTCTCTCAAAAACTCGATTTCTATTTTCTGCATTCTTTGCTTTGTATCTCCGTAACGACTGGACCTGCTTTTTCCAAAAACTAATCAGCACATCTCCCTATCAATATAAATCAAATGTTTCTGTGCTTCGGCTTTCAATTCCCTGTATTCTCTTCTGTCTATATTATCTTCGTCTCAGACAGGCACACATTTTGCAATATGGGTCCAATCCAGTTTTCTTTTTGTTTCATGATTGTGCTCAGTATAGTTTGCCTTAGGACTTCCTCATTTGATATTTTATCTGTCCACTTTATCTTCCCAATAATAACCCAATGTGCTAGCATTTTTGGTAGGATTTATAATCAGCTTTTAAAAAAACGTTCATATATTCATGTCTTCACGATGAATGACGCGTGCAGAATCCCTTTATAATAATCGACTAATTGCAGTAATAAAAACAAGAGGTGCATGGCATAGTGTCTTGCTGTAACTTCTTGTACTTTAATTAAAAATTTAAAAAATGAAAAATTTCGAAACATTTTTTTCTGCATCTCCGAAAACCCTGAGGCTGCCTGTGCAAAAATTTAATCAATTCTTCATTACGTCAATACAAGTGGAATATTTATAGTTCCTTATTTTTTATTATCCAAATTGAATAGTCCGTTCTCTCACAAACTTAATTTCGATTTTCTGTACTCTTTGCACCGTATCTCCAAAATGGCTGGATCAACTGGAGAAACAAATCGATACGTTTTCTTATCAGTACGAACCAAATGCTTTTTGAATAATAATTTGGTTAAGCGGTATTTCTAAAAACGTCGACGCAGAATTGTATCCATCCATACATACATTCCTGGGCATGCCTTAGAAACCTCTGAAACGTCAAAATATAGAATTTTGTTTTATTCTCGATTTTTAAACGATTACAGTAACTTATCCTAAGCGTAGCTGAAAATTGTACTTTCGAAATGTTACTTGTTTCAAAAACATGTTCAAATATAGTTCATAATTAAATCTCTTATAATGATATGAAATTTGCTAAATGGATTACCACATTGATATTTCATTAATTATAAAGCAAAGAATATTTCATAAAAGTCTTTTTATATTTTTTCCTAGGGTGAAGTATATCAAACGGCTCCGCACCACGCAGACGAGCCTTCATCCACATCAAATATCGTAAAATGTTACGAAGTTCCCACGCACGGTGAAGGTTTGTATGCAGCAGCCGCAATGTGCTCGTCATCGGCAGCAGCTGCGTCAGTGTCTTCAGCAACATCCCTTACGGCGGCAACAACATCCTCCTCCTCGAGCCTACAGCCTCTGTGGCGAACACCAGCCGCGAGAGCAGGGAAGTGCCCGACGGGATTATATCCAGGGGATGATCTATATCCAGTGAGTTGGTCCTGTTTAATTCAATTAGTAGTAGTGGTACTAATTCAATTAGTAATAGCTTTCAAACCTATTATAGCTTTTGATTGGATTTAACAAACCCACAAATTTTAACAAAAGGTCTGCCGTTTAAATTAGCGGCTAAAACAATGGGCTTTTTTAATTAGTGTATTCTCATGTCAAGTAGTAGGGCCATCGATTTTTACTTCAAAATACAGATAGCAATATATGTGCAGTGAATGTAACCATCAATAAACAAAATTTTCACAATTACTAAAATTGAAATAATATCTCTTCACATAGAGATAGGACAACTATTTGGGTTGTCATCTTAACAAACGTACTTAGTTGTGCCATATCATCACAACTAGGGAATGCAATACCGGTATACCGGTATACCGGTATACCGAATTACCGGTAAACCGCCCGATTTTTCGACGGTATTTTTACCGGTGTCTACTCTAAAAATACCGGTATTTTCGGTATTTTTACATAAGCGCTCTTTGATACATAATACATTAAAGTTTAAATTTCTCGGAACAAATTTATCTTTAAATTTCATAATCGCATAAACAGCTGTATCTTCAAGTGATTCTATAGAATAAACAAATGTCAAATATTATCTCAGCTCGTCATTAACCTGATTATTTATTGCTTTACTAAGGGCTACAGATCGTTTTACAATAATTAGAATTGGACTGATAGATAATGATGTTTGTTTCATCTTATGTAAAAATATAACAGTTTTTTATGTGATATTTGCGCCAAAATATTTTATATCATACAAATTACCCCTGCGTAAACTTTGTTTTTTTCTAACTTTATATATAATAATTATGATAATTACTAAATATTTTTGCTTTTTATTACAATTATAAAATATTATTTTTCGAAAACGTTTCGAAGTTTGAAAATACTATACAAGCATCACATTGTTTTAAATAACAATACTCAACAATTATAGTAACTTATTATTTATGACAACAAAGTATCCGATCTTAAATTAGTGTAGAAAAATTATTTTTTAAAAATATTGGAGATTACGCTAATTTAACACATCGGATACAGACAATACAGTTTATTATAATAATGTAATATGATCTATTATGAGTTTTTGGTCGTTCTTACTCATAAGTTTGTTTTTGGTGAAAAGTACTCAATATACTCGATAGTGATGATAAATTAATTAAATGGGATATAATTTTGTTAAATCATTATTTGAAAAATATTATTGTTTTATTTTATCGTTTGTATTGTTTAGTTGAATATAGTTGTAGTTGTATATACATTTTTTTATATTTGTACTAGTACTTTCAATTTTGTTTACGTTTGTATAAGATAATAAAAATACCGGTAATTTACCGGTATTCCGGTTTTAAAATGAAAAATTACCGAAATACCGGTATTGAAATTTTTCATCGATATTGCATTCCCTAATCACAACTGCATATAAGACAATTATGTTTGGATAATAGCTCTCAATCGGTGATAATTAAATGTAGCTAACTTACAAATTTTAAGAAGAGTTCTCCCGTTTAATAGTGGCTAAAGCTATGAGTATTTACTTGAAGATCCCATGTCAAGCAGTAGTGGCATTGGTTTTTGCTTGAGAATATTGATAGCAATATGTGTACAATAAATATAGTTTCTCTCGGGTATTGCCATAAACAGTATCAATAAACAAACTTTCACTATTAAAGAAAATAAAATAATAATAATTCATAACATAGAGCTGGGAACAACTGTTTGAGTTTCCGTCTTAACTGAAGTCGTTAGTTGTGCCATATCATTACTACTACATATAAGACTACTACAAGTTAAGAATTATAACGTTCTAGATCCTCCCCCCACGAAGTAATGCTTAACGGCGGTTTCCGTGGGAACCAGAGGCAAGGGCAAAGAAGAGGTTTTAGTCGGTATTATACCAGAGCGGTATTGAGTCCAACATACCCAGACAAAAGACCTAAGGGATGCATAAAGGCATTTCCTTCGCTATGCAAAAAAAACATATAAGACTACTATGTTTGGGTAATACCTTTCAATCAGTCACTTAACAAGCTTAAAAAAATTGAGAAAAGTTTACCCGTCTATCAGTGGCTAAAGCTGTGGGTTTCTAATTGAAAATCCTATGTCAAGCAGTAGTGTCATTGGGGTTCACTTGGAAATATAGATAGCAATATGTGTGCAATTAGAATGGTATTTATCTGGTACAGTGGTATTGCCGCATCAATAAATAAAATATTCACTATACATAGAGTTAGGACAACTGTTTGAGTTGACATCTAAAGGGGGTTTTCTACCTTGTGGCCTCGTTTTTGATGCTGTTTTTTGAGATTGAATTGTAGGGAAACCAATAATGCAATTAAGGTGCGGTTTTTTTTGGAATTTAATTTCTTTATTTTTATACTTTTAACATAAAATTTTACTGAAATTTTAGTGTTTCTATTTGACCGTAATTTGACCTTGAAATGTGCCTTACGTAAATCGGTTGACACGATTTAGATCATAAAAGTCGTCTGAAACCAGAAAAAAAACAAAATAATTTAGTTTTTCTATGACTTTGACTAATCGACGTAGTTAGTTGTTTAAATAATATACATAACTAGTTTTATGAAGCATTTTGCCTTATGACAAGTTGCATGAATAATAAAAATTGAGTTTCAGCTATTTAGGTAATTGTTATTTCGGTTAACTACTTGTTTCGAATATAAAACTTTATTTTCACTAAAAAATAAATGCCATTTTCAATTGATGTCTTTCAAACATACCTAAAATATCTGTGATTGTATAAATTAAATTATGTTGTCTAACACATTAAATTTCAACCTCTTCGGTTCACGAAATATATTTTATTAAAGTATGGACATCAGCTGTGATGAGTAGCTAACTACTAAACGTGGAACGTACGTTTCACGATTCTGATTAAAACCGCTTAAGTGCATGGCTAAATTCTAAATTTTGATAATTTTGTATAATTCAACCGATTGCCGCAGGCCTATGATATTTTAGTATATTATTTTAGACTACGATATCTTATATATCGTAGTCTGAAGTTATATATATAGTTTCATAAAAATCGCAAAAAAATTCAACATTTAATTAGAAACGGCTCGGCAAATTTTTACCGTAAACAACTTGATTCTCATAAGATCCATCGTTTTTGTAATTATTCAAATAAAGACTTTCAAACTCAGTATATACTTTCGTAAACCTATACAGATTTATTTTCTTTTGTTTCATTTTGCAGATATTTTACTCATTTTCTTATGTAAATATAAACAGTATTTCCCTTCTCAGTGGATCCATTGTTATATGGCCATGTAACATTACACATAACATCAATGGATGTATAATTTAATAAATAAACATATGTTTTGTACATGCATTGCATATACATTTGTATATTAATACATTCAAACTCATACGTAAAAGCATATACAAAATGAGCACTACACAAAATTATATAAAGTTAAATTGAACAAATATATATTTACGTTTACCTACAAACTTCGCAAATTATTAATGTTTAAACTTGGTTTGTATTTCTTTTTAGATTTAATTTATTTTTCCTTGCTTTTTCGAGTTTTTATGGCAATATCATATTTGTTCAAAGTTGAATTTGCCTTTCAATTACTCTGTATCAAATTGCGGTTGTAAAGTTTTATGAACAAACATATGCTTCATATGTAAAACTAGGATAACAAACAAATTTAGCAAAAGTAATTAATTGCTATAGACAACTATAACTATATTTTTGTAAAAAATAATTAACTTACATTGTCTTATAATATATAATACTATTTGTGAGAAGCATTGTGCCATAAGAGAAGTTGTATTACTTTCCCAATATGTTTAAATAATTGACTTAATCAGTAAGAATTGAATATTAGCAACTTTTAACATTATCATAAAAAAATCAATTTTATTATTGCAGTTTATTATTCCCAATGGGTCAGTGTTATTATAAGTTCTTCGTTAGTTTCAGAGCTTTTTGAATATTCTGGCACACCTAAGAAAAAGTGAATGCATGTATGAGTATGTGTTTTGTGTGAATACAATTTTTCGTCCACGATTTCGGGCGCATGCATCAACCGATTTCAATGATTCAAAAAGTATTCGATTCCTTCTGATCAGAAGTTGCGATTAGTTTTTGATGTCCAATTTGAATGAAAACCATTCAATTTGTTTCGGAGAAACAGCAGGTTTTGAGAGAACGAAGTATTCTTTGAATTGAATGATTTTAAAAATATTTTTGCTTATGTGAAGAAATAAGTAGTTTTTGGAAAAGGCGCAAAAATGAGTTGAAAAAAAAAATTATTTGCAATTTTTTTTTAAATATAAATAATGATTTATATTTTAATTTTAATTCTAGCTAATACTCAAAATATCCCTCATATTCTTGATGTAAATAATTTTAACTTATTGATTATATTTGTTGGCATATGAACATATATAAACGGCGTCGTCCAATTTATAAGCTCATATAGCTTGTCCGCAAAATACGAATAATGAAAGTTACAGTGACACAAAGTTACAATTTATTTGAAAGCATTTAAAATTCCTCGAATACTTTATTACGGTACGAAAAGTTCCAGCAATTTGCTTTAAGGCACGATGCCATGCACCACTTGTTTTTTTTTCTTGAAAATCTGTATCTTCAAAAGGGGAAGTTAAAAATTTCGACATTTAATTAAGGTGAAACTGTACAGCTGATAATTACCAAAAACCAATCAGCAATAAAATTTTTGAGAAAACGTCGACACAACACAGATACTTTTTTTTTGAATTATGGTATCAATAGATTTTGAATAACTTGATTTCCAACTTTTTTCGCCCCCACCTCATCTTGAGGTTTCTAAAAACGTTATGCCCCCAATACAATTTTTTTTTGTTCCTGAAAAAATGTGAATGATGACTTTCAAGATGAAATCACTATTAAATTGGCATTGAAGATCATAAGTAAAATTTCGGAATAATCCAAAAAAACGGAAATTTCAAACTTATAACTGTTTTTTGAAAATTCATTTAATACGATATTTAAGCTTGCATGCTGCACAGAGATTTTATATTAAGTTCTAACCTACTGAGGTTTAAAGTTTAAACTAAAGTCTTCACGTTGTGTTATTTCAAGCCTATTTTGTCATCAATAAATTATAGCAAATTTTTGTACATATGGTTACTTTTAAGCATAAAGATTCTTCATAAAGTCATTTCTTAACCAGCTAGCTTAGTTTTATATAAGTATTTTATCGCATATATCATTTTCAGATTATAATGGGTAGTTGTAATGTCATTATAAAGTTAAATTCAAATTCAAGTTAAACTTTTCTAAAAGTCAGGTAAACCCGAAAGAAACAACTTAACTCCGGCACCAGGGAAACAATGTTAAAAACTAGGACTGTTGCGACTAAACCAGGACACCTTAGTTAGATCTAAAAATTAAATATTAATATTACATTTTTTTTGTTAAATGTTTTACCGATACTATACCGATACTATATTCAATTCACCAAAATTTTTAAATTACCTCCCTCAATATTCAAATTGTCCCCCGGTGGGGCTCCACAATATCACTGGTCTACAATATAATATTAGTAGGTCGAATTTTCTAGCAAAAACAACCTACTTCTTTGGGAAGTTAAAAATGAATATCTTCAAGATAAAATGGATATGCGGATTTGGTTTGCGCTGCTCATCACACTTTCGATTACAATAAGATTAGTCAACAGTGATAAATTCTTTACTTTCAAGAAAATTGTAATGTCACCAGCCCTTACTTCACATTTTGTTTGAAAATCAAACAGCTTCTCTTTTTTACGTCCTCGGCTTTTTGCTTATTTCAATTTGTGAAGCGTGGAAATGTTTGCGACAGTTTCTGATACATTTCTTGACGCACAACGCGCTAACGGGACCATTTACTTCTCGATAAACATTGAAATATATATGAATTATTTTGAAAATATTTTCCTCCTCGGAGGGTTGCTTCATAAAATTATATATGATTCGCATGTTTAGGAGGTCTCTCACATGCTTTATACGAAACATACGATGTGTACTAAAGAGCCCGCGATATCATTAACTTTTATACGCCTAATGTATTTATGACGCTTTTCATTAGGGTACAGGTTTGAGAATTTGTGTGTTTCAGCATGCTAGTTGTAATTTATCAAATCGAAAGTATATAAATTATGTGGCCCTAATTATTATTGTTGATAAAATGACTAACGATAAAACCACGCATGATTAATAGGTAAATAATGATCCATTATTGGTTTAGAAATATCTTATCTGATCAATGTTAAAAAAATACAAAATTTTGTTGTGTCTGGTTTACAAAACCATTGGTAAGCAATGTAATCGACAATTTTTTTTTTTATAATTTTTTTTAGGACAATTTATTAGGATTAGTTTGGGTGGCGATATCGGTTAGAACGTGGGCTAGCACTAGCAAGTCCCGGGTTCGCTGGTTCGAATCCCGCTACCGCCAAGCCTGACATCAGGCAACTTTGATGTCAAATTTCCACTTGAGGTTATAGATCTTAAATATAGCCTCAAGTGAAAAAAGTCAGCAATTACTTCGAGTATAGATAATTAGTCATGACTGGGCTGGACAACTACTGAAAAACTAGATGCACACGAGTAAAAGGCAAATCATTGGGTTTTCCTTTTAAAAAGCCATTATTAATAAACCAACTAATAACTTAAGCAAGTCGAAA
>NW_020538037.1:0-26446 GCF_003426905.1 Ctenocephalides felis | reverse complement strand
TCCCCATCAACAGGAATCGATTGCTTTTTGAATTTTTTAAATAGGTTCGTCCATACGCCCAAAATCCTCGGCGGAAATTGTCTCCACACATACACACATACACAAATATATCCTTTTTCTGAGGTATGCCATAGCGCCAAAAACCTTCAAAACGTAAAGATATGCAAACATCTCATTTTTGATTTTTGGCCCGTTTTCATATCTTACTATAAATACATATACTATAATTTACTAAATTATACTATAATACATGTAGATACTAAACTGAATTAAATATATTCATTATTTGTTTTATAAATATAGTTCATAAAATTCATATTACATATCGTAATTACTTTTTTATAATAATATTCTATAAAACTAAGATTATATATCATAATTTCTTTTCCAAAATATTCCAGTTTGGTAATTACAATAATGCTAAAAAAATTGTTCCCATGAATGCTTTTATATAGAGTTAGTCGACAAAAATAGTATCGCATCGTACAAAATGTTTTAACTTAATTGGAATGATTCGACTTTGGCCATAATATAATTAAACAGTTGTGATAGTTTTAATATAAGTTAACCTCGTAGCATCCAATATGGAAATGTTTGTACAAGAGTCAAT
The DNA here is from genome assembly GCF_003426905.1 of Ctenocephalides felis. Classification (NCBI taxonomy): domain Eukaryota; kingdom Metazoa; phylum Arthropoda; class Insecta; order Siphonaptera; family Pulicidae; genus Ctenocephalides; species Ctenocephalides felis. The sequence goes on along the minus strand of NW_020538037.1, from coordinate 25,836 downwards.
TAATAGAAAGACAGTGCGGAAAAGCGTTGCGCAAACAAGTCTAATTGGAAGTTGTTGACAAAAGCTGGCACATCGAGATAGTTCAATATCGTACCATCAACCATGATCACTAGAAAACGTTATTAGATTTTTATTTGTATTTCTTTTCTTGGAATCTTTGTTGATTGGCACAAAATTCTAATATTTTTAGCAACAATTTAATTTTTCTAGTGTTTTGTCGAATTATTAAAATAATGAAACTAACATTGTAAAATATTAAAAACTATATGTAAAATATAAAAAAATGTTTTTGAACATTTTTAATCGAAAAAAAAAAATTCCAATCGAGATTTGTAATATTAGCCGTAAATATATAGTTAATGGAAATTTTAATATAATTTATGAATAATAAATATAAAACATGAATGACACAAATGAATTTCGCTTTACATATTATAAATTGTATTTGAAATAATTTGTGCAAAATTTTCCGCTAATTATTTAATTATTCTAGGCAGGCGACGACAACATTCCTTCAATAAATGCTCTATCACCAATTATACAAAAATTTGCAGCACATATCATGATTATTAGTTTCAAAAATCATTATTGATCATTTTAGTTAAAATAGTACAGGTGCCAATGGTCAAATTTTACGCGAAAAGTTCCTATACAAGATTAATACCTCATGACCTCGGTAAAAAGTTAGGTAATAATAATAAATTAATTTCAATTGGCCATACTTAAATTTAGAATTAGGTAATAAATAATCTTAATCTCACAAGAAACTATTCTGCATTATATTTTGAAAATAGTATACAAGCATGTATACAGTTTTATACATGTTTAATAATAGAATAATAAGTAAATGGGAACTCTCTTGGGCATTGTACACTTTTTCCGTAAAATGTCGACATTTTCTTGGAGTGTATGTGAAATAAATGAAATGTTTATATTAAGATTTTTCTAAGATGTTATATTGTAATCGGATTGCTTTAAAACGTAGATATATAAAATCATTGTTAATTTTTAACTTCTCGAATGAAAAGTTCATTTTTGCGCAAAAATTTGCTAATTTCATGTTTTCTCGACTTTTGAAGCCATTCTGATTCAAATGAGCGAATTCTTCATTTTGTTCAATCTTTTTTCAAGAACGGCTGGACCGATTTCAAAAATTTAAATGAAATTCGACGCATAATAACTCGATAAGGACTAACGCTTATCAGTTTTGTACGACTATCGGCCGAGTCATTGTAAATTTTTGGCCCACAATTTTAAATCAATTTTGAAAGTTCAAAAACTGTTCGAAACGTATGTTATTGGAATGAAGATAAGTTACCTTGTCTGAAATAACATACTAAAATAATATAGACTTAGAATAAGCGGTTAAATTATCAAAATTCCAAAATATTTAAAAATTCGTCGCGCTTTTGAGCGGTTCTAATCAGAATGTATCCCAAAGCATTTGTAGGTTATGTGGTGTTGTGTGGACAGCTACTGATTACAGTTGACGCCCAGACTTGAATAAAATACATTTTTAAACACCGAATTAGATGAAATAAAATATTTTGAGTTGAAACGAGTTAATTGATTTATACAATTACATATATTTAAGTATGTTTGAAAAACTTCAATTGGAAATTGTGTTGATTATATTTCAGTGAAAACGAAAATGTTATTTTTGATAGAATCTGTTGAATACTTGGCCAAAATAGCTGAAAATCAATTCCTCTTGATTAAGTTGATTATGTGAAAGCATCGGAAAGTTTGTGCAACTTGTGTTTAAAGCAAAATGCTACTTGTTACAACTAGATTATACTAGTTGGTATTGGTATTTAGCCTTGAGGCAAGTTACATAAACTTTCCGATATGTGTAAATAATCGACTTAATCAATGATGAACAAATTAATTTATGAGTGATTAGAAGTATTCCGAGAGGATTTATTACACATAATTGAAAACAAACAAACACGTTAACTCGGAGTATTTTCTAAAAGCAAATTTTCACAAATCAATAATTTTTATAATTGAACCAGTTTTCGTAGGACGTTAATGGTTTAGTATGTTCATTAAGACCAAGTACTCTATCGTTATACCAAGTAAACCATCTAATTTTAATTTTGACAAACAACAACAAAACCACTCATTTTCTCAAACTTTGATGATTTTTTAAAATAAACTACTTGTCGTAAGGCCGTAATATTTTATTAAGTTCTATAAGACCATGATATACATTGCCAAAGAAAGTTTCATAAAAATCGGCTTAAATTTTTTTTCAACAGTTATTTACAAGAAAACGGTAGATTTTCACCTAAAACTAATCAGTATCATTCCCAACTAATATCTTTTGAACAGTTTTTGATTTATTAAAATCGATTCGGTAGAATGAGCTTAAATGTAGACGAAAAGTTCAACACTCTTTTGCAAATTACAAAGAAACGGCTCGACAGATCGTCTCACAAAACTGACAAACTATAGTGCTCATTGAGACACATCGTATGGCTTTTAAATTTCTGAAATTGGTTCAAGCGTTTTTGACCAAACGTCGATGAAAGGTTAATTTTGACAAATGCCAAAAAAAAACGATACCAATTTTTGCAAATTTTCGACGAATTTTCAAAGTTAAACGAGTTGTCGTAGGGCAGTAATATTTTAGTATGATCTAGAAGACTATGATATCTAGCGCCAAAAAAAATCATGAAAACGTCAAATTTTTTTTTGCCTAAACTTTATTATACAACGGCCCGGCCGTTCTTTACCACAAACTAATCAGCACGATTCCCAACCAATATCTTTGAACGGTTTTTGAATTTTCAGAATCGATTCAGAATTGCGGGCTAAAACGTGGACATTTTTTTTCACTTTCCTGCTATTTATAAAGAAACGTCTCGGCCGATCGGCGCACAAAAGAAACGCTCAGAAACGCTAGTCCTCATCGAGATACATCGAATGGCTTTTGAATTTTTGAAATCGGCCCAGCCGTCGATTTACGACAAAAAATCTGTTCACATACACGCTCACACACACACATACACACACATACTTTTTCCAAATTTGGTCTCATTCGATTCAGAATGGCTTGAAACGTCGAGAAGACATAAAATTAGCGAGTCGGATTTTTTATGAAAACATAAACTTCTCCTTCGGGAAGTTATTTATACAAAACTTTAAAATATATCAGTAATCACAAATCACAAATCCAAAAAGAGAGAAGTGCGCAACTAAATATGAAACAGGTTCAATTTTATGAATGCAAACGTAGGCTAGGATTCTCGATTTCCTTCGAAAGAAATGCACCAAGGGAGACATAGTCGCACACAGTCCGCACGCTATTAAAGTCCCAGGACGCATGTCACAGAAATGACGGACAGATCATATGGCGAACGGTAATTGGAAAAACATACGAACCGTAAAAGAACACAAAACCTGGACGTGCTAACAAGAAAAACAGAGAGTGCTTTTGCTCGATCAAATACTATACCGCAAAATGTAGGAAGGAGCTTTTGATAGAAAACGACGAACGTATCGATTTTGCAAGATTACTAGCTATTCACATTGAATATAAAATTTATTCAGTTATTTTGTTTATTTAATGTTTTTATAAAATCATTATTATCGTACCTATTTTATTAAAAAAATACCAGAAATACACTAAATAAAATTAATTGTTCTAAAACGCTGAAATGTTAATCATAATAACATAAAACGTATCACGGACCATTTTAGTGCGAGTAAAGTACGACTTTGGATGCGGTCTTCAAAGTGTTAAGTAACGAAGAATTGTAGTACAAACTGATTGTTATTTTGCTACAAAGTTAATTAATTTTATTCATAATGAGCACATTATATGAAAAATATAACAACAAATATTATTTAAAGAAATATATCAATTCATCTACTCATATAAATAATTCATTTGGTCATGTTATTTGCTCAACTATTGTTTGCGCTCGAGCAGATAACTATATCGGTGTAATACATGAAAAGGTTTATTTGAACAGGAATCAAAACTTCATCAATAATAATAATTTTTAAAGTTTCGGGTAAAAATATAAAATATCTAAAAATAACACAATAAAGGCTAACGCATTTCGCTAACTTTCACTTCAAATGTTTCTCTCTCGCATTATGCAGCTTGCGCGCATAACAAACATTTGAACTGATTGTAGTAAATTTCACAAGCAAAATTTTTGTCATTTTTAACTTCCCGTAGGGTAGTTATAGTAATAGGCCAAGAATCGAAAATTAAAATTTTTGCATTTCTCGACGATTCGAAGTTTTTGAAAATTTTGGCATACTTCAGAAAAAATTGATGTTTGTGTGTGTTTTGTATGTTCAAAAACATTCGCTTCCTATTGATAGGAGATGTGGTGATCAGTTTTTCGCAAATGCAGGTCCAGCATTTACGGAGATACGGAACAAAGAGAACAGAAATACATATCGAGTTTTTGGGAGAACGGAATATCCGATTTGAATGATCTAAAAAACATTCAATTTATAATGATTGGGAGAAGATGTGATTAGTTTTTGGTAGAGGCGGGTCTAGCTCTTTCGAAGATACAGAGCTTTGTTTTATTTTTTTTTTCATTTTTTTTAAATATCGAAAATAATTCAAATTTTAATTTTAATTCTGTTCTGATATACTTTAAACAAATGATTTCAACCTTGCAATTCAGTTTATATAATTCTTATAAATATTAAACAATGTTACAATCTTTATAAAAATCTATTTGAAACATTTAAGATTTCTCGTTACGGTACGGGAAGTTCAGCAATTTTAGGAAGTTCCAGCACTAGTTAGGTTTTCGTTTTTTACTCGAAATTTTTAATAAAAAAAAATTGTAAACTATTTTACCGTTGCCAGCACACTTTAGAACTTTTTTTTGAAGGGACCTCTCAAAGTCGATCGAATTTACAAATTTTAAATACATTATTTATCAAAAGTCTTTTTATGGAAAATTTGGGATAATTATGTTATAACTTTTTACAATGAAATGTTATTCCTGATTAACGTTCTAAAGTTTAAATTATCAAAACTAACAACAACAAAAATTAACGACAATATTCAAATAATGGTCTCTTAAAGCTCAACTTGAGAGATTTTTTTTCAGAATAGTTAAGGTCAATATGTTTCAGCGTGACGTTAAGTACTGGGACACTATGTGTAGACCTATACATACGAAAAAAGGTGTGTTCAAAAGTACCCGGAATTACTAATAATTAAATTTCGCGGTCTGGAGTGTCTGATTGTCAAAATTTTTTTTTATTGTGTTGGTATACATGCCCTAAAGTATGATGAAATTTTCAGCTATATTCACTGTTTACTTTGTCTGTGGTAGTCGCTAAGGTTCGACGTGTTTTTCTGAGCTCGGCGATTTTTACAATGGAAGAATTGAAAAGTCAAAGAATTTGTATTAAATTTCGCGTAAAAAATGAATTAAAGTGTTGCAAAGTGCAAAAATTCACCAGATATGGCTCCGTGTGACTTTTTCCTATTCCCAAAGTTGAAGAGACCCATGAAAGGACGGCGGTTTTCCTCGATTGAAGAAAATCGCTGAGAGTGCTCAAGGACATATCAAAAAGTGAATATCAAGGGTGCTTCGAAAATTGGAAAAAACGCTGGCATAAGTGTATTATATCTGGGGGGGACTACTTTGAAGGGGACCACATTAAGGTAGACGAATAATTAAATATTTTTTTGAAAAAACGAAAATTCCGGGTACTTTTTGAACAGACCTCGTACACCTGCATATAAATATTTGAATTGTTGATTAATATGTGATGCTTGAATACTATGTTCGCAGGTACATCAAATTTATGATACGATTCTAATAAAAATCAATAATTTTTATTAGCATTATAAATTAGTTACGCCCCTATAAAGAACCCTTAAGTATTTAAAGGCACCGAGCCTAATTAACTAATATATATCTAAATATAATCTATACTAATATCAAATAAATTAATGACGCAGGTACACTCATCAAGTAATGTTAATAACATTTCCAAATAATTAAAATTTTGTATGGATTCACAGTAAGTACTGGCATGGCTTGTGTGTTCATAAGAAATCTGATTCGAGCAAATGAATGTCTATAGAACAAAGTTAATTGCAAGTCAATCATGGGGCTTCATTTCATCAAGGACGGAAATTGAAAATCAATTAGAGACGTCTTAAAGAGCATCATCTCAATGATCGTGAAAGAAGCACTAACAGTTCTGACAAAAATATTACGTTGGTTTTTATATTTCTGCTATATATTGACATAAAATAAATATGATGAGTAACATATTTACAGCTTTTGTTATGAACTAGCTACTGCAGTTTTAAGATTATGATAAAAAATATGATATTGGCACTGAACTTCTTTTGCAATTAAAAAAATTTTTTTTTGCAGAAGTATTTTTTTCTTGAGCCTGTTTTTAGTCACCATTCAAAAAATTTTTGTGCATAAATAATGTGTAGTAAAAAATATTTGAATATATTTAAGTCCATATATTTTAACATGTGACATATTTTCATCAATTTTTCACAAAATTCATTTGTGGATGATATAGTTAGATTACACATCTTGAGAAGTGCCGCAATATCTATGCAGAAAGCCAGTTGAAAATGGCATTTTGTTTTAAGGCAACTTGCATGAATTTCTCGAAATGTGTAATAATCGATTTAATCAACCGAAATTGAAACTCAGATATTTAGATAAAATTTTCAACCGCACGATTACGTATATTATGTACGTAGCCCTTAATATAATTACATGATATACTCATGATATATCATCACATCACAAAAGCGACTTTTGGCACAAATTTAGATTTTTTTCATTTTTTTCAAACTTTGATGAATCTTTAAAATTGAAGTACTTGCCGTAAGACCGTAAAATTACAGTTAGTTTATTAGAACCATGATGTCTAACATAAAAAATGTCATAACAATATTCAACAGTTAATCACCAAGAAACGGCTCGGCAGGTCTTTGTTGAAAATTAATCAGTCTGATTCCCAAATAATATCTTTCGAATAGTTGATGAATATTCGAAAATCTAGTAAAAAATTTTGTTCAAAACGTGGACAAAAAATTTTCACGCATCTCTTGATTAGTAAGAGGCGGCTTGGCCGATCATCGCACAAAACTGAGAAACGCTAGTCTCATTGAGAGACATCGAATGGCTTTTAAATTTTTGAAATCGGTTCAAGCGTTTTTGAGAAATCGTCGATTTAAGGCAAAAAAATTGTTCACATACACACACACTCATACTTTTTCCAAATTTGGTCTTATTCAATTCAGAAAATTAGCGAATCGGATTTTTTTATGAAAACAAACTACTCCTTCGCGATGTTAAAAATAATGCAAGTAACACCATTTAAGAACTTTTCTGAAAAATATGTAATGTCAAAATTAAATTGAGATAATAAAACTTACATTTTTAAATACTTTCTGAGTGAAATTCAAAAATAGAGAGAATGTACGTAAATTTTGAATATTAATCTACATGGCAAAAAAATCTGGTATGTCCAATTTTGTAGACAAATTATTTAAAATAGAATGTAATTCAATATGCATAACTTAAAAACAATAACTATTGTTATACTTCTACAATATTTAGTTACTGCTAAAACAGCCTATTAATACATAATATATAAATGAAAGTATATGAATACACTTATATTTTACTTATAGTAAACAAAAATGTTATTAAGAAATCTGCACTATGTCATAAACATAGTTTTTATGTCAAACTATGATATAATATAAGTGAATTAAATAAATGATGTATAATAAATTTTGATCATCATTTAGTACAAAATTAATTGTCGTTCAGCAGCATTGATCGTGTTTTCAAATCATATAATTAGATCGTTTGTCCCGAACGGCATTAGCTTTATAGATAGGATTACTAGGCAATTAAAGTGCTGTTTATTTTCAATTAGAACAGGATTATTTCGTTATAAAACCGTTAATCGTCAAATGAAACCCGCTTAATGTTTTAGACTTTAGGATGCGTATTAATTGAAGAATCCTATGTAGAGGATTCTATTAATTCCTGTTTCGCTGAATCTGACAACGGCATATAGCTTTGAGTTTACTGCTGCGCGCATGAAGCAAATCGCAAAATACAATAATGGACTGCAAATATTAAGCGAAAGTCAACTAAATTAACTGTATAGTATGAAATACAAGTCAACAGTAAATCTATTTTGTATAGTTAATGAAAAGCAAATATTTAAGCAGGTAATCAAACGTTTCTGATAATGTAAGCATGTTCTAAATAGTACTATCGATTTCGTTAGTGGATAGATATTTTGGCAACAATAACCATGTAAATTAATCAAAATTAATGACTAAAATAATATTTACAATTCATATAGTGGAGCATATCACTTAATTTTTAAATTATTTTGACAAGTTACAATTCAGTTTTATTATTATAGAAAATTCTATCTAGCTCATATTTTAAGATATTTTATATAACAATGAGGTATCAACGTTATAAGGTTAACTCAAATATTTAGCATTATATACTGTTTCTATTATTGCCAATAGTATATTCAACTCTATAAAAATCTCAGGAAATATTGTTTTAAGTTCAGACTTATAATCAACTGGAATGGAAGAAGCTGGAATTAATTCATTATGTTCGTCTATATGAGCATCAAAATATATGAACATTTATTTAACTGTGTCAAAGAGTAACCATTTTATCGTTATTGTGGTTAATAATTTTTATTGCTGCTGTTCTCTTAGTCTTTTCCAACTGAAACCGTAACTGAAAATAACGACTGGATTTTTAGAATTACTATTGTTCAATTATGAGTTCAAAATTTTCAAAATTGATAAACTTTGAAATACAAAACAATTGACAAAAATGTACTATGGTATGTCGTCAACTTCACACATGAGTTTTCGCAGTTAATTAGGACTGAAACAAACATTTGAACTATGAGCGAAATATACTGAAAGTACTAAAATAAAGAAAATTGATATCATATTATAGTTTGACTATTTTGCATTTCGCTATTGTAATCAACCAGGGCTCTTTCGGGGTTAGGTGTAAAATGTTGGTGCATATAAATACCTATACTAGAGTGTACAATACAATATAAATTACAAGTTGAGAGTCTAGCAAAAAGTATGAGAAAATAAGTAAAAAAATCGTTGCTTCATTAAATTTTTATGGTGGCGCGATTATTCATTATTAACTCGCTTAAAAAACAAAGTGATTCTCACCATAATTGGTCCTTCAAACCGGATTTCAAGCATGTTTGATATCTGTTTTACTATATTAGATCATAACTTCAAATTTGATTTGTATCGATATAGCAAGGGCTATAAAACCTTATCACTATCACAATTTAATTACGAATGCATCTAAACTAATTTGCATGATCTACCTCTTTTCTCAACACTAATTACATGTTCAATTTCAACAGAAAACGTAATGATAAAAACTAAACGTTGGCTATTATTCGTCGATTCTGTTACATGAATCTGGCTGAAATTCTGGTTGAAATTTAACTCAAACGCTCTTACTGAGATTTTGTATTTTATGTTGCGGTACTTTCCACGTCGATTGGTCTATTAGTATCGTCCGAATGCAACTGCAGCAGACACCTCCACGGCGGCGGCAAGCTGACGTCTTGGAGAGCACGCTCGGTGAAGCGATGAGGTATTCAGGACTGCAAACACGATAGGAATAATATTTGCGGTATTGCACGAGACGGAATCCGAACACGTTGAAGAAGCAGACAGATGAGTTGATATTGTACTTCTGTGCACACATAGCTCTATACATATATAATATGTATTTGTAACTAATCTTTCATATTATGTGGTATACTGAAGAATTTGCCAGCTACTAAAAATACGGATTTTTAACATAGGGTGATGGACCGCTAAAAAACGCAAAAAAGTATATTGTAACGATAATTGCTATTGTTGTCAAAAGGTTGCACAACTCTCAGTGCAAATGGTCTCCCCCACCTACTTATACTAGGGTTCCTGTAAAATAAGGTCCAAGTCAAGGATTGAAAAATGTCATTAAAAAATGTAACATCTTCCGAGGAGGTCGGTCGGGTCCAGGAGCGAGTCTCTAGACCCGCTTTGTGTATAGTGGTGTTTGTTGTGCCAGAAGAGGAGAACCTGTTCCAGCAATGGTCAGATGTATTGTTTACTAGCTATTCCCTCCTTTATACTATACACCGTTCCGTACGTTACGCTACTACGTTACGTTAGAGTTTAGGCACAGGACATGACTGTACGCGTGGAAACAGTCATGCCCTCTGATCTGTAATAATATTTAGTTGAATTAAATAAGATAAAAGTACTTTCTCTTTCATTCGTGTAGTTATTTGGTTTAGTTTCTCCAGGTAATTACAGGGTGTTTATAGAAGTCTGGTTAAGAAGTTGGAGTAACCCTTACGTAATTGGGGATGCAATGCAAAGATATAATAAGTGGCAGACATTGTAATACCTCCAAGAAAGGGGCCATCAACTTTAATCCGTCACAATGGTGAAAGCGCCGGGTATAAATAAATAAAAATCCATTATTTATACCTCCGGATAAATCCATTGTTTATACCTCTAAAAGAATAAAGTACAGGTAACTTACTTCGGTAACGATTACAGACAATAAAATTATTCCACCGCAATTAAGTTTAAAAAAAAACATGTTCTCCTGTATATTGTGCACCTTCACCAAAATCAGAATAAATTTTAAATAACTTATTCTCTTCAAGAAAGACCTAAAACTGTATGTGATACTTTGAACAGCATTTTGACAGATGAGCAAAAATTGAAGTGGATTTGAGTTAAAAAAATATAACAATACAATTGACTATTGAGTTTATTATGTTTTTCTTAAAAAAGTTGGTACTAGCAAAGGAATTTACAGTAATAATTATTTTTATGCCACGATTTCCATATTTTTTTATAAAATGCCTAATATCATGATCAAACGATCAAAATTCATAAGAGCGCGTGGCATTGCCCTCAGAAAAATTTCTGAAATAACTTATTTATTGTATGGTTCTAAAAGAAGTCAACAGATCAATATAAAACTAGTTGGTTTGGTATTTAGCCTTGAGGCGAGTTACATGAACTTCCCGATACGTTTAAATAATCTACTTAATCAATAAAAAATAATTCAATTTATGAGTGATTAAAAGTATTCCGAGTGGACTTATTACCCATAATTAAAAACGAACGAACATGTTAACTCGGATTATTTTCTAAAAGCAAATTTTCAACTCAAATCAACAATTTTTATATTTGAACCAGTTTCCACAGGTCTTTAATGGTTGAGTATGCTGATTAAGACCAAGTACTCTATCGTTATACCAAGTAGATCATCTAATTTTAATTTTAACAAACATCAAAAAACTACTCATTTTCTCAAATTTTGATGAATGTTTAAAATTAAAATACTTGTCGTAAGGGCGTAATATTTCAGTAAGTTCTATAAGACCATGCCATATATCGCCCAAAAGAAGTTCCATAAAAATCGGTTTCTATTATTTTTTCAACAGTTAATTACAAGAAAACTGCTTTGTAGATTTTCACCTAAAACCAATCAGTACCATTCCCAAATAATATGTTTCGAACAGTTTTTGAATTTTCAAAATCAATTCAGAATTGCGGCCTAAAACGTGGACAATTTTTTTTTCACTTTTCTGCGATTTACAAAGAAACGGCTCGGCCGATCGTCGTACAAAAGTTAGAAACGCTAGTCCTCATCGAGATACATCAAATGGCTTTCAAATTTTTGAAATCGGTCCAGCTGTTTTTGAGAAAACGTCGATTTACGGCAAAAAATATGTTCACACACACACACACATACACACATACTTTTTCCAAATTTGGTCTCATTCGATTCAGAATGGCTTGAAACGTCGAGAAAACATAAAATTAGCAATTCGGATTTTTTGATGAAAACATAAACTTCTCCTTCGGGAAGTTGACAATGTAATTTTCGAATAAAAGAAATTCGACATCAACACCAAATATATATAATATAGAATAAAAACTAATAATGTGCAAACATTTCACATGATATGATACCCTACCGCGACAAACTCTCACATATTAATATAATAATTTCTCACTGATTAGCTTGATTATTTACACCATAACCACACATTTTGCAACTTGCCTTAAAGAAGAGTGCCACTTACATCTTGTTATGTTATATTTATATATTTTCTATCATCACACCAAAATAGGACATGAATTCTATATCACATAGAAACAGGACACAAGTTCATGGTTTCTATAAATACACCGTAATTAACTTACTCTTAATTCAGTGGTCATTTTTGTTTCCTATTTCTTAGAAGCTTGTGAAATTGGCCACTACGAAGGCGTGTAGATTAGAAAAACTATATTATAAGCAGACTTCTTAAAAAACTTTTTTAATCAAAACGAAACTCGTTGATGGAATATTTATGTAATATTCCATAAGTATGAACAAACTGAATTATATATGAAGCAGCACGACGACGACGTGCGAATCATATCGCGCAGTGGGAAAAGTAGAAATCTTCACACGTATAACTTGATAAGTAGAAATCATACTATATATATACAAATATCTTTTTCAAAATGATTGAAAATTGATGTCTATAGTGTTCTGACGGCTAGCTTTAAGATTTGAAACAAACATTATAAATACAAAACTTTGATAATATTCTTTATTAAATTCCCTTAGGGTAAGTTATAGTAATGGGCCGAAAATCGAAAATGAAAATTTATGCATATCTTCACGTTTCTGACATTCTGATCATTTTGGCATACGTAAGAAAAAATAGTGTGCTTTGTGTATTCGCAATTTTTTGTCCACGATTTCGGACGCACCAATCAACCGATCAAAAAACATTCAGTTTGGAATGATTGGGATATATATATATATATATATATATATATAATTTTAACTTTGTATTTCAGTTTATTTAATACTTTTAAATATCAGACAATTTTACGGTATTTATATCAATATAATTATTATTTTAATATTCTTCTAACATTTTGTTACGGTACGGGAAGTTCCAGCAATTTGCCTTAAAACACAATGTCATACATTACTAGTTATTTAATTTCTATGACAAAACGTTGAATGCGCACTCACATGAAAATTGTCAAATCGACATCAATTTTATGTTCGTGGGCATCAATTTTGCACACATATTTTTGCCATTTTTTTCCGGAAAACGGATTCACTAATTTGATTAATTCAGGAAACGTATCATGCGTACAGCCTGTATATTTTTAGAAAAGGGAGGTCAGTGACATTATAAACGATAATTTACCATCTACATTTAAACTTATCTACTTATCTAGTTTTAAATAAAATATATAATAATATAAATAATAAAATTATAGTACTCATTATTTTGTTATGCACATACAAAGTATGTGCTTCATAATAATTAGTTAAAATAAAACGAATAATATAAACACTTCTGTTGTGTTGTAAATTAAATTGTATGCCCTTTATATCTTAACGTTTTGCACCAAAATGAACAATACTAAATACTCATACTTATTTTTTCATACAATTCGATTGCCCATCAGGTACCGTGCTTTTTAAATTTCATCTCTGATTCATGATTGTATCGAAATATCGGGTTCGTATCAATCGGGTTTAAATTAAAAGGGAGACACATTGAATAAAAAGTAAATATAAAAAAATAAGATTTTAAAAAGAAAATATTAATTGAAGATCAATTCTTGAGGGGTATTATTAACAATGCCTTTGATTAAATTTTTACCAAGGCTATCAAATATAAATGGAACTAAGTAATTTTGTTACTATACCTACTGATAAAGTGTACCTGGAATTATTTAGTGCTAATTTATTTGGTTTTGTTGTCAACTTTTGCGACTGGTTTTGTAGCTGGGGTATACGCATTTTTCTAGTTTTATATCTTGAAGGATTTAGAAATTTTATATTTTTATGAATTATATTAAGTGTCACACACACAGATATATATATATATATATATAATATATATATATATATATATTAGGACGGTCTTTAATATGGACTTTATCGAATTTTCTTGTTCCCAAGGGCTCAAATGGTTCCTAGTTGATAAAAACAAATTCTCTGAAAGTTTTAGCTCTTAATATTAACTTTTAGATAGTTTAGATAAAATTTTAAAAATTAAAAAAAAATTTTAAGTAAACCTTAGCGGCAAATGAATTAAAAGTGAAAATTCGTGTTATTTTTTATTGAAAATTCGACGCTCTGCAAAATTTTTGAAAATTTTTTCATGCTATTTTCATACAAAACTTTGATTGAATTGCCCTCTATCTAAAAGACAATATTAAGAGCTAAAACTTTCAGAGAATTGTTTTTTATCTTTTTATGTCATAATACAAATGCACAACTGGCACACATATTGAAAATGAATTTTTTCGATAAATTAATATAACTTACCACTGGGAAACTTGCTTTGCGCCATGTACGCAGCTATCACTTGACCTTCAATAGCAGCAGCTCTTGTCCGTGATGAGCGATTTACTCGTTCTTCCTCATCACTCGAAGAATATCGCCGCTCCCTGCGCCACTCAAGAGAGCGCTGCCTGCGCATCAACGGCTGCTGCTGCTGCTGGAGCAGCGAATTCGATTGTGACTGCGACTGCTTTGAGCCGCGACGACCGCCGTCCATCACGACAGCGATTCTACATCTGAAATAGATATATTTATTATCTATGAGAAAATTACACGCATATATTTTAACTCTTTTTGAAATCAACATATTTGACAATTTGCGACAATAATAGAATCTGTAGTCAAATATGTAAAATCTTAAAAGCCAAAATGTTTTCTTTGATTTAACCAGAATAATTTCGAAAAGTAAAATTAATTCAAAGTGCTCATAATATGTTCATTATCTTATTTCAATCCCATGGTGATCGTAAGTTTTATAATGAGAATATACTTGAAAACACTTGTAAACCAATGTCAAATAGTGAACATAATGTCAAACAAATGTAAAACAATAAATTATATTGGTAAATCCAGTATAATAATATTCATTTAAAATATTATTTGAAAATATTTATTTATCTATTTTTCACTTCGAGCAACCTGTTTTCAGGCAGCAGTGATAACGATTTTCACTTGGAAATATAATTAGCAATATGTTTCCAACTGAAAATAGCCCTTACCCGGCATTGCAGCATCAATAATAAGAACATCTAATATAGATAGATTAACCATTGGGTTACCACCTAAAAATACGAAGTAAGGAGAAATTTTAGCCGAACAGCTTATAGAACGAAATGTTCTGATCGCCTTTAAGATATGAAAATAAAAAAAAATCTTTTTTAAAAATTATAATAAAGTATATTTCAAAACTTACAATTATGTAATTGATTATTATAAATGCAAAAATTATGTCAATAGGTTATATGCGGAACATCGTCCATATAACATCCATACATAATAAATATGCAGTACTTGACACGTAATTTATCATAAAGTATTGAAGTTTTAATTTTTTTACTATAGTAATTAATATGCAGCTAAACAAATCGATTCAGTATCGTACTTCAATGATTGATAAATAATATTCAGCAAAATTTTAAAACTAAAATATATAGCATATATAAAGGTATTTACGAGTTGAAGAAATCGTAAGGCAAATTGCTGGAACTTTCGGTACCATAATTAAATATTGGAGGAAAAAAAATCAGTAATCAATAAATATTGATCAATGATTAATAATATTTCTTTTAAATATTTTCAAATAGATAATTATAAATACTATATATTTTATCGCTCATATTATATAGCGACGATCTTATCGCATAAAACGCTTGAGAATGTTTACTTAACATGCCGAATAAGGCATCTTTCCGTGGATATATTTCTTATGATTAGAATAACACATATGAAATATATACATTTTTAAAATAAATTGAAAATTTAAAAGTTTTAAAGTATAAAACTTCGGTAATTTTGAAAATTTAAAAAAAAAACTGAAAACTTTGATATTTGTCTGAACCCTATAATAGAATTTTCCTCTGTATTTCCGAAACCGCACACACACATAAATACATTTTTTTTAAATGTATAATTATTAGTGTGCCAAAATGTTCAGAAACCTTTGAAACGTAAAGATGTGCAAAAATTTTCATTTTCGATTTTTTTTGGCGATTACTATTACTTACCCTAAGGAAAATTAAAAAAACAGATAGTTGTAGGTGGCATTTTGCAACGGAATATTGCATGAACTTCCCGACTATATAATTAATACAAAAAAGGAATCATATTAAAAAGCCTTAATATTATTAAAAATTGGGGTTATATAAATATATGTTATTTCCTAATAATCCTTTTGTTACTCATATCTATTGAGCTTTACAATTTAATGAGTTAACTGCTTCTTTTGTACGAAACTTCTAGATATAGAAAGGATATAAACAAGCTAATTAAATATTGAAGAGCTGAGGATTTGAGATAATTATAATAAAATATTTTCAAAGGATCCTTCATGTCCAAAAACATTCGAAGGTTGCTGTTGAGAGCATACTCGAAGAAAGTTTCGGTACACTCCAGACTTCTGAAGGGTGCATCTTAATCCGCAATACTTATGCGCCAATCGAATGTTCGGAGTATTGTATGTAGAATCTTTGAACGTATCAAGAATAGTAAGAAATTTAATTTTTGTTACAGGTTATAACTTCAAACTATATAAAATTATCGTCATCGATTGTCCATTGATGTCCATTACCAACTACTAATTTTTATACAATACTTTTTGCAAAAAAATTATCTGCTCATATTAAATTTATCAACTTTAAGTAGGATTTATACGTCTTAAGATTTTCTGAACATTTTCAACACACTATAAGTGTTGTATAATTTCTGGAACTGCAGTGCGTTTTAAAAATATAGAGCAAAAAAACACAAAAATCTGATCAATATGATTTAATTCATACGCTTACAGTATTGAGCTTCATTATATCCCGGTAGCTCATAAGCGAATTGCATGTATTTTTTACACTTGTGATTTGTAGATAGAAAAGATAAAATTCATCCGGTTCAAATCCGGGGTCGCGTATATTTTTTATTTCATTGATTTTTATGTTTATACAGTTCAATATCACAAACGATATTCATAATTTTGTACCATATTCATATATTATATATTTCAATTAAATAGGGAAAGTGCTCTAATGAATGATGGAATATGAAATGTATTGACTGAACAATTTTTGTTAAATGGTAATTTTTATTCCTCAAATGTACGGGAAGATACAGCACTTTGTCTCAAGGCACGATGTCATGTACCACTAGTTTTTAAACTATAATTACTTCAAATACACATTTATAAATTTATACGACATAATTGTGTGTAAGATATAATTTATTTCTCAAAAAAGAACAATAAATTGTATGTAACAAAACCAAATTAGCATATAATAGAACCACTGAGGTCTCAATCAGCAAAAGATTGGGATAATTTTTCTGTAAAAAAATATTAGAATTAAATATTAATGAAGTTGCAATAAATAAGACCTTAGCAAACATGTAAATAAAGTAGGTACATAATAAACAATAAGGTTTCGGTTTTATCAAATCTCAGTAACATTCGAAGTAATGAGCGATATACACTCTTTCCGGTAAATTCTGATCATACTCAGTGTTTATGCTATGGTAAATGGTTCGGTTCAATGCATTTGCAAATATATCAAAAAGGTATAAATTCTACATAGAATTGATTGTTTTGCTTATATACTCTATTAGAGTTAGACCAAATAGGATTTGATTATTTTGAGAATTATTTTTAAATCCTCAACGTTCTATTGCAAGCAATAATTAGAATTTCCCAAAGAGGCCATGTTTTTACTATAAGTAAAATTAACCTTTAGATATTTAGTAACGTAACACACGTAAAAATTATTTCAAATCAAGTATGTAAATACAATTAGTACGAGGTTTTCATATGAAACCACTCGATTTAACTTGCTTGGATAATTGCAGATCCAAGTGTTCTGTGCGCAGTCACGTTTCGGGAGAGAATATTATCGTCTCATATAATATTGTGCAGTCGAATAATTAACACGAGATCAGACATATGGTAAGTATAGATAAGAAAAATATTGTAGTAAATTAGTGTAAATCTTGACATTTATAATGTAAAAATTTTGTTGTTAAGTCTATATTGTTATCTTTCAAAATTACAATATTTCTGCTTTTAAAGAAAATTTTACTAATTGAATAAAAGATGTTGGGCTAAATCAGTATAAATTAAACTTGTTTTATTATTGAGAAATAATTTATTACGATTAATTAATATTATATCGAAAGATAATAATGATAATAGTCAAAATTTACCTCTCGTCGAGCGCCAGTGTATAGATTTCTTCGATATCTTCTCACGCCATAGTAAATCAAACTATTGTTGTTAATATCTTTAATGAAACTAGTGTAAATTCAATCGAACGTTTTTATTTTTTAAACTTTATTTGGAATACTTTGAATGTAAACCTTTTACCGATAAAGTAATTTCCCGTAGGCCAAGTTATAGTATAAACGCAATAAAAATCCTATGCCTTAGGGCAAAATGCCAAATACACCTAGTTAGTGTAGTCTTCGGAACACTTTCTCTATTATTTTAGAGTGTAAGCACGACAGAATAGAGAATCATTCCAAGCTCTGATCACTAACATTTATATGATCGTAAGTTCCATAAGTAATATCAAAATAAAAATTTACAGGTGTTACGGAGGGTTTTATAACGGAATATTTAGCGAAAAATATAAAATTAATCGAAAACTCAAATAAATGTTGAGATTATTTACAAAGGAAATTATAAATATCAAAAACAAAATAAAAAAAAATATTAAATCTGAATCGGGAATCCCTCGGAGCAAAAAATTAGAATTCCACGATGATAGTCACTCGGCCAATCTGCTATTGATAAGGAAAAGCATTGCAAGCTATGCATGCCGCGCGCGGCTAAAATACAAACTTTAATTAATTTTGATAATTAAACCGTTTTTCATAGGGCTTCTAATAGTTTTACCACGGTCAGTTGAGCATCAAATCTACCATTGTGCCAAGTTCATCAAATCCGCGACGAGCAACGCGCAGGTTTTTCTTATGAGTATAGGAAATATGAATCCATGTCCTGTGTAATAAAAATAAATATTTTGAAATATAGTTTTTCTATTAAGCCAAAATGGAATAGATATAAATTAATCTATATCATTGCAGTGGTATAGTGGTTATCTGTGTAGATAAGCAAACTAGTTCAGGTTCCAGCTTGATGTCAAGCAGTAGTAATGGCATGAGTTTCCGCTTTGAAATATGTAATTCTATATTACTAGTCCTTATTGCGGCATAAATTTGAAGAAAGAAATCATTACTGTCACAGAAATTTTATTAAGAAAATTCAACACAAAGATCGGACAACTGTTTGGGTTGTCATCTATAAAAGCCTGCGTAAGTTTAAGTTGAGATTGAGTTAACTTACGATTTATATTCGAAAATGTCAGCCCAAAGTTGTTCAAGCTACGCCGCGTGTGTGACTATTTTCCCTCATAGTACACGGTTTATCACAAAAATACAAATAATTTTGTGTTTTATAGTTTAGTATGAATAAATATTTTGTAATACTTACGTTCAGCATACCGGCCATGCCCGTAATGCGGAATATTTGCTTCTGGCCCGAATATAGTACGCGGGCTATGCCCATAATATTTATTTTTAGCCTAGCAATCGTACGCGGGCTCTGCTCGTCATTTTAAGTTAAGGGCCTGGATATGTTGCAATGCTCAATTAAGCATTACATTTTTCTTTCGAAAAGTTACAAAATGTATAAAAATCAACAATTTGTGTATAGTCCTCGTATAATGTAATGAAATATAACAATATCATACAATTATATTATGATTATTCTGTTCATATCATTATTAAACACTTTACATCATCCGGTTGTTGCGTACAGTCGCATCTGGTTTACGACAATTTACACAATTACGTCAATTTTACTATTCGCACCGGTCTCGCCTCAAAATCGGCACGGTGCGCAAATTTCGCTGAAAGCTTTTACGGCGCCGCAGCAGAGCACGTTGGACGTTCGAAATAATCATCCCGAAACGCTGTACGATTTTCAAAACGTCCGAATAACAAACGGCGCGCACGTTTATGTGTACTTTGGAAATGTTTGTGTGATCGCGCGGTCGCACATGCCGAATTCCGCGAGCCGAATTATTATTCATCAGTCAGAGCGGACATCCATTCAATAAATATCATTTGGGAAATATAGAGAACGGGTTGCCACCACCCCGAGCAGACGTTATCGCGCCCGTTAACCGTTCGCGTTCTATTGTTAGTTCGTGATCGAATCGAGTGATGCATGCGGCTTGCATCGTTGTCTATTTTTGATTTTTTTCGTGTTGTTCGTATGGTATGATTTCTATCTATTTTAGCATTTTGCAGATTTACTATATATTGCAATTCGGTAAGATACTCGTATAAAAAGTTTTATTATATTTTTACGGTAATTTTATACATTCATTGTTATAGTTTACGATGCCAAAAATATTAAAAAATATGGAAACAAAATATAAGTATATAATACTATATAATTGAGTATAATAAATAGAAATAGTGAGTAGAAAAGTCTGGGTACGACAGTACTAGGATACGGTAGAGACAGCCGTCATAACAGCTAAACTATAATGATTTTGGGATAGGGTTTAAAATGAGAAAAATGTATATAGTAGCCTCGTTCGAACAAGTTTCGATTGTTGCATTGAGTATGTTTTGTGTGTGATTTCTTTAATAATACGTTTTGAGCATTAGTATTTAATTACGAACAATTATGGTTACGTTCCAGTTTTCATACAAAATATTACTCATTGCTGTCAAAATACTATGTATTTGCTATGCCATCAGGCGTATTACACATAAACTGCTACTTCACTTATATAGGTGACCATTCGATTGGCCGATTGGCTTGCAGTCCCGTTTTTACGCATTTCGTCCCGATTTTCCGCCATGCGTCTCGGCTTTTTCTAAAAGCAATATTTGTCCAGGTTTTAGGTGTTTTGTCCGAATGATCCCGGATTTTTAAAAATGTTTTGACTGCCAATAGTTTTTAACTTTTCGAAAGAGAAGTTTATGTTTTCATAAAGAAATCCGATTAGCTAATTTTACTTTTTCTCGACGTTTCAAGCCATTCTGAATCGAGTGAGTCCAAATTTGGAAAAAAGTATGTTTGTGCGTGTGCAAGAACAATTTTTTTGCCGCAACAAAGTTTAAAAGCCATTCGATGTATCTTGATGAAGACTAGCGTTTCTTCCTAATCTCCGAAACGGCTGAACCTGCCATTGCCAAAAACGAATCAGCACATCTCCCTATAAATAGGAATCGAATGTTTTTTGAACCATTCGAATCGGTTGATCCGTGAGCCCGAAAAGGTGGACGAAAAATGTATCCATACATACATACACACACATCCATTTTCTCTTAGGTATGCCATAATGTTCAGAAACCTTCAAAACGTGAAGATATGTAAAAATTTTCAATTTAGATTTTTAGACAATCACAATACATACCCTACGGGAAGTTAATAATTGAACGAATATTTTTATTTGGTGAGATTTACAAAAATGTAAATAATTTTACCCTTTCTACTCGCAATTTCGGAATTCATATGCATCCGTATCGAAAGGGTTAACAACAATAACTTATCGGTATGTTTAGCATTATATATCACATATAAAAAAGAGAGAATTTTCACTAATTTTAATAGTGACTGGGTTATTGTGAACAATTTATATGTTAGTCTAATGTTCCAAATAAGTACTGCAATAATTTTTTTCGTAATATAAGTACAGGTTGTCTGTTTTAAGGCCAATGATGCCTATCCCCAAATTTATATTTTTTTTATTTTTACTTAAGCTAATTGTATACGCAAGTGCGTAATAGATTCAGAAATAATGCAAGTATATCAACGAACAAAAAAGCTTTTTCTACCATTTTAGAAAAAAAGGAACCACATAAGTATCGAATTCTAATTCAGAATTTATATTATTTCATTATCATGATTTATTTAATTTTTTCATAAATCAACAATAAAAATCGTTTATAATCGCATTTCGTATTTAAATAAGACATTCGTAGACAGGTACAAGTATAATTTTATTGCGTAGATAAAATTTCGCGTAGAAGGCCACTTGAACTAATATGTTTCCTTATTGCGCACCTGATACGCCAGCACGCGATGTAGCACAGGAACTTTTCCAATTATACGAATGTGTTACGAAATAGATCCATTTGAACAAATGTGACGACGAGCAAAGTTTATTGAATTACTGGTCGCATACTTGAAATTATAAATCCATTTGCTCATATATAATGAAATGTGTCAACGTTATCAAGAATTACTTAGGTTTTATTATTCACAAACAATTGTTCCAACTAGGTAATAATAGTGATAAGTATGCTACAATTGGTTATAGTTAACTTGTTTTACTGATGTTATCACTATTTTTTTCAGATTATGTTGATTTAGAAGTTCACATTGAAATCATTATTTAATTTTAGCATATGTTATTACATTTTGTATGTAAATTATGGTATCGACGATGATAGAAAATAATTTTTAATACGCTGCACGTTATTTTGAGTATTAAAGCATCAAGTAGCCTTTGAATTTAATAGTTAGAGCAGCAAATTAAAATTTATAAAGTAAATTAACTAAAACATGCATAATTTACAACCAAAGGACAAATGTTTAAAGCAAAAATATAAAACCAACTAAAAACTTCTGAAAAATAACAAATTTGATGTGAATTTCGAATGTATGGTATTCAGTTTCTTCATCATCTTAGTAGTGAATTTTCCGTGCCGTTTTTGCGACATTTTTGCAGCGTTGCTATATACCATCTTAACCGCAGGTTCTCGGTATATTTCGCAAAAGCTACGTTCTGAGACAGAACAAGAAATAAAAAATCACAGCACTGGGGACGAAAAACGAAAATAAAGAGAAATCGTGTATTCGCAGAATATTTACATTCATAGGAAGAGACATGCATGTGCATTCATATACCGAATCTCATTAAAATAATATGCGGTTGTCAGTTGTACGTGAGAGATAGTACTAATATAAAGGATAATATAAGAGATGTATTATCCGAGATCAGAATAAAGTTTTACTGTAAATTTAAATTCATATAAAACTTCTGTAATTGAATAAAATCTACTACAATTTTTATTATTAGTATCTTCATATTTAATTTAATTCATATATTTCTACCTTAATCTATTTTTATTTCACCCGATGTTGTCTTTATTAAATTCACTATCAAAATTGGTAACATGTTTGACTTATTTCACTTGAAACACTCAGTTGATACACAATCAAATAGCAATCAAAAAACGTAGATGCTCATTAAGATGCTTGTATTTTTATGGCGAGTTTAGATATGTACAATATACACTTTATTGACAAAATTTATGTATTTGGTGTCAATATACTGACTAGAACAAATTTCAAAACATGAACAAGCGATTACGCATTCAAAAAAAAAATTCTATTTTCAATAAGTGTTTGCTGTCCAAACTCAGAATTATGCACCGCGTGCATTAAAAATTCAATTTTGACATAAATAATCCATTAATATTCAAGTTGGATAATTATTATAATACATTTTCTTAGAATATTGTATATAATGCTGTACTGTGATACAAATATATGCTAAATTGCTAAAAATGCTAAATGTATTATAATATATGCAAGATCTTATAAGAGGATCATATTTAAATTATATCAAAACTGCACTTTTTTACAAATTTTAGCATTAAACTAAACTTCTGTATCATAACGTAAAATCGAGGAATTTCAAATGTTTTTAAATAGATTATAATAAATTATGTAGCTTTTATTATTGGTATATTATAGACAAAATATAAGAGCTTATAAAATTGACGACGATGTTTACATATGTTTAAACAAAAGTAATAAACAAAATTTAATCAAGCGGAGTTAGAATGAAGGTGCTTATCCCATAACTTAACATATAAATCTATGCAGTATTATAATAAACTTAACTATTGAAAATAATAATATAACTAATTGAAAATTAAATTAACTATTTCAAGTATATAAGTGAGCTTTAAAATTTTTGCTGAATTAAAATTAAGCTTCGAATTTATTATATATATACAATGTTTGGAAAAGATTTTTTTTTAATATTGAAATAAAAATAAAATTGTCTTTCCCAAAAACTAACCCGTTTCTCAAACTTACAACACAAGGAATAATTTTGTTTTGGCGATTACTATGACTTACCCTAAAGGAAATTAATAATCAATGAAATTTTTGTAATTTTCCTAATATGATTCAGATCTTTGACGAATTTTTACTTTTTGATTAATTTTATTTGTAATTATTTAAAACTTAAATATTTAGTTTCTTTAAGTTTTAATAACAATTTAAACAAAATGAAAAATCTAGTCTTTTTAACGTATCCTAAATATTTTTTATATACTGAATAATAATAAGTTAAAAAAAAATATATAACATTTTAAACCGTGATTTTAACAGAATATTTTTACAAAATTTTATTCAACGTTTGTATATATTTATTGTATACAACTTTGAGATGCCTAATTGCCTAATAATAATTAATACTGTAACTGAGTTCGTCAGTTAAAATGAAAAATTAAATTCATACTTTATTCCCAAGGTCTATATCCTGAATAATGAATGAAATATTCAAAAAATTGTTTAAGTAAAATAAAACTGATATGTTAAACGCAATTTATGAGCCCATAAAATACGTGAGTGTATGAATACACACGCAGGAGTTTTGCATATTTAATACAGCGAATTTTGGGACGGTTGTGCTTTCGGATTTCGGGCGTCCCATGCGAACACTCGCTGCAACTAAACCTGTCGCGTCGTGTGCCGTCACGAAAATGCGATTACGCGCGACACGCACAGCATCACTACCGTCAAGTTGGAAGTGGAATTGGATGATTGTTAAATATATCAGACAAATATTTATAATAGTTATAAGTGTTAAACCGAAGTATTGATATATTTCTTCATAAATAACAATAATGCAATGCAATAATATACTAGGTCCTGCCTAAATGATATAATGGCTTACGGACTTCATGTAGTAATGATAAATGAAAATTAAAATTTAATATACAATCAACTCATATCCATTTATCAAAATTAATCATGAACGCTTTGAAAAATTTATTTAAAATATTTTAAAATGTTACGCATATTTTTTGGGCCTTGAAAAAACATGTCATCAAATTTTAATACAATTCGAAGCTTTTCATTATATTAAAGTGGTGTTACGGAACCGTGAATTATACATGAACAGGCTAACAAGATAAGTTCAACATTGTTACGGATGCGGAACCCTAGATTATAAATAAAAAGAATATTTACAAATATTAGACTAATTTTCTTTAAATGATAATCATATTTAGTTATAAATAAAATAATGAACTACCCGTCGGGTGAGTTAAAGTAATCGCAAAAATCGAAAATGACATTTTTATTTATCTTTACGTTTCAGAAGCTGAACATTTGGTATATGTGTGTATATATATATATATATATATATATATATATATGTGTGCGGATACAATTTTTCGTCGAAGATTTTGAGAGAAACGGATCAACTGATTTGAATGATTCAAAAGACATTCGACTTCTATTGACCTGGAAACGTGGTGAACGACAAAAATGGTTATTGGTTTTGAGAGAACGAAGTGTCTGATTTGAATAGTTGTAACATTTTATTGTATAAATAAAATAAAGAACAGATGAATTTTTTTAAGAAGGCAGGTGTATCAGTTTTGGAGATTC
>NW_020538036.1:0-22448 GCF_003426905.1 Ctenocephalides felis | reverse complement strand
TATCATTTTGAGAAGAATAAATTAAAATTAATAAACCTAATATATCGCATTTATATTGTTAATATATTCAATTTTAGTAAAAAATGTGAAAAACTCTAAAAAATTAGTAGTATAAAATAATATTTATGTAGTTTTTCATTACATTAACGAATTTAGTACATTTTTTTAATGAAATTGGCCATAATCGATTTGAAATATATTTGTGTAATTTCTGAATCTGAAATATAATATATCTTAGTGAATAAATCAAATTAGGGGGTGTTTATTAATCACGAGAGGTTTTTAAATGGATGGGGAGGGGGGGTTGATAAAAAATGACGAAACATCACGTGGGGGAGGAAGGGGTATAGTAATATTTTTTAAAAAAATATTTTCAAAAAAAATTAAAATTTTACCATTTTTCTCGTAACTAAAGATATACGTGAGATTTGGAGGGGGAGGGAGGTGTTCAGAAATCCTTAAAAGATAAATCACGTGATATTGGACGCCCCCTTACACGTTCGCAGACGGGAATGCTATAGCATTCATTTTCATTGTGATGCGGAATGACATGAGTTCTATAGCATTCAAATTTCGAAGTCCATTATTTTAAATTTTTATTTCATATAACCCTAAGTTTTTATAATTATTACTTGCCAAGGTAATGACTAATTGGTTCTTTAGGTATTTTTGTATTATCTTATCATTTCCTACAAAGACACTAACTAGCTTGAGCAAGCACATTGCGTAAAATAGAAGCGAAATACTTGACGTGGTCTCCATAACATTCATCGTGTATAACTATCAAAATATGATAATCTGACTACCCTTATGAATGGTGTTCAATCAAATTTTGGATATAACATCCAATTTAAAAATAAAATGACTGACAATTTTGGTACGTTGTTGAAACTATTACTGTCAGCGAATGTGTAAAATTATTATTATATTATATAATTGATATTGATATTATATAATTGATATAATATATGAATAAAATTATCTAGTTACTATAGACTCATTCATTACAGCATTCCACTATTTACAGAATTATTGAACACATGTTGAAATCTGTACGGACAGATCTACTATTTTATGTTTATATTATTATATAGGAACTCCAGACCGAAAACCTTGACACGAACGCATAACAACGCATATTTATACTATGTTTGTAGCTGTAGTCAAAAGCCACTAAGATTTTATTGAGGAATAAACCGCTAATGAAATAACATATGATGTAAGTTTTATATTTGCAAGATATAAAACTTGTCTTATAATTGAATAGGGTCCTGTTTATTTTATTTGCTTGTTTAGATTAATGATAAACAAGTGAGCTATGCCTATTCTTTACATATAATCACAGTTTTGATGCAGCACTTACTTAAACCATCACACAAAATGTTTATTGTTACATATTTTAGAAGAAGTTTAAGGGCATGCCGTTTTTTGTTTTCATGAAATATAACTCCACTGTACACATTTTGTATAATTTTTTTTTCGGTTCCGTACCAAGATTTTTAATTACGGTACGGGAAGTTCCAGCAATTTGCCTTAAGGCACGATGCCATGCACCCCACTAGTTCCAATATTTTCTGGATCAAAAATTTAGACAAGTATGGATAATTGTGGTTCTCATTATTAGCTTTCTATTGGCTGTTTTAACACGTGTCAGTATTAACTTTGCCTTTGCTATAATAAAATTATGTTTTGTTCAGATATATTCAGAAACCAAAAATTTAGTCAGGTTTGGATTGTGGAAGTTTTTATCATTAGCTCTCTATGGTCTCTAGAGAGCATGGCAATTAATGTTGCATCCGATTTATATTTGCCACTTTTACTTGAATTCACTATAATAAAATTGTTTTTAAAAGTGGAGCAGCATGGAATATCGATTACCCAAAAAACGTTTGAAAAAATGCGATAATGGTGAATTTGAGGACATACCGTTTATTGTTTCTTTAAATTATGGCTGTTC
Source organism: Ctenocephalides felis (assembly GCF_003426905.1). NCBI lineage: Eukaryota > Metazoa > Arthropoda > Insecta > Siphonaptera > Pulicidae > Ctenocephalides > Ctenocephalides felis. The sequence continues at coordinate 20,491 of NW_020538036.1, read as the reverse complement.
TGTACAAGAATTTCTGTATAGTCAGGTTTAAATAATTGTATTTCTTATTATTATCTCTATATTGGCTGTTTCATGACAAAATTAATTTTGCCTATGCAAAAAGTAGCCTCTGCTAGAATAAACTTATATTTTGTTGTTATATATCGAGCTGCAAAATTTTGTCCGGTTTGGGTCATCGAAGTTCTTATGGTTAGATCAGTATTGTAAAGTACTACAGTACATTGAAATTAATTTTGCATTTACGCTAGAATAAAATTATATTTGTTATCTATTTTTTTATAATAGTCAATTTTGACTTAAACACACTGTTATGAAATAGTTTATAAAAAGTGAGCACTGTGGAATATCGAATACCTAAAAAAAAATTAAAAATTGTATCCACTTAATGTTAAAATGTTTAAATTGGAAGACATCAGGTTTACTGAGATTTTGTTACTCTAAACATACTATCTGCATAGTCAGCATAAATAAAATTTTAAAGAGCATTGGATCCATTATCTCTTCTTCAATAATTTTTAATTGTTCAATCTAATCTTCGAATACCAATATGATTTTTACATCGCATATAACTACAAGTTAAATTCGCGCGACCTTGGTAATAATTTTACGAACTGTAACTTTATCGATAAATTTCCGATTTATAAAACCATCTGCTCGTTTTATATTTGGAACAAAGATGAAATATGACGAAGTGCTCGCTGGGATTGATGAAAGATCGGCAGATTGTGAGAGGAATCAATTCAATGCGCATTCAAATAGTACAAGTCATAAATAAAAATTTATAAAAGGAACAACCACCAATATTTATATTTATATATGTATATATATATATAATATATATGTATGTGTATATATACTGTATGTGTGTATATATATAATACACATTATTACATATATATTATAAATGTTTGTAAGCTCTGATTCGGGTAAGAAAGCACGAAGATCCTAATATAAAAAATAGAGTGCAATAAAGTCTATAAAAGTATAAAAACTTGTGAGAATCTTTTTTCCAAATAGTGATAAATAAAACGTCAAGATATTTACAATCACTATAATTTCAGCAACGATTACTAAAAGCAGTTCTGAATACAAATAAAATCATCCTGGCTTTCGCCATTGACGAGCATTTTCAGTTTTTCACCTTTATTCAAGGCGGTTTTAGATCAAGAATACAGCAATTAATTATTTTTATTAAAAAAATTTAATTATTCATTTAGCATCTATCATATATATACTCTTTTAATCGTTCTGCAATCATTAATATAATAACCTTAATTATATTTTTTAACATCCCGAACAAGAAGTTACTTTTTGCTGGAAAATCCAACTCCCTAATAATTTTATGATTTCAAGACGTTCAAATAATTTTTAATTTGAGACCAAAGACTATGTGCTTGTGTGATTGTCTGTGTTTGTGAGCCAAAATTTGATCTTTGTAGTCAAAGCTTTTGAAAAACGGCTGCATTGATTTAAAAAATTTAAAAGCCATTTGATAAAGCTCGATGAAAACTCGTCGTTCTGCGAGACAATCGGCTGATCATAGGCTGAGCAAATATTTTCTTCACAATTTTAAAAGTTGCTTTATCTCAATTATTTATCCATACCAAGACCAACTTTTGCCTTAAAGCAACTACAACTAGTTTTTTTATTGGAAAAGCAAATGAAAATACTATCCAGTTCCACAATAATTATTACATCCACAACAAATGTTAGTAAAATCTTATTTACTTTTCGTTATTTTTAAATTTGATTAGTCTATAAAATATCCCTGTGACCTACATACATATTTGTTTGCAATTAAAGTTGTGCTAACTTCGTTTTCAAACAACAATGCTCAGCGGCGGATACGTTATTTATGCGGCTTTACTTTGTTTGATTATTTATCGCCAATTCGCGTTTTATAAAAGAAAATCGACCATTAATTATTTTTTAAATAGAAATGAGTTATAATAAATATTAATATCGGGTACCACGCAAACAAATACAAATAAACGTAAAAATGTTAACTTCAAGCGCAATTGTGCATAGCAAAATAAATGAAAACACTATGTGAAAGCAATAAAACTATGTAAATTATACTATCTTGCTTCGTAATATTTTGTGATTTTAAAATATACTCTTTTTAATGTAAATTTCTAATAAAAAAAACTCACCGATATTGGAAATGCCACGGTCATGATCCGTCCATTCGCAGAACTGTAATTATAAATAAAAATCCGTGAATACAATAATTACTTAGTAGTTGTTGTATACTTATTGAATATAATACTTATTTATATTTACGGAATATATTCAAATTAATTCTATGATAATGACACAAATGAAACTAGTTTTTATGAGTTTTAAGTTTCTCTATGCTTCTCTAAGCTTCTCTATTTTATGCTTCTCTATGCTTAAAATTTAGAATGTCCAGTTTGAATTCTGATTCTTATGATATATCCAACAAAATCGAAAATATATGTTGGTGACTAATTATATTAGTTTTGCAACTAAATACGAAATATATATAAATTATTTTAGTATAAAATACTAAATATCAATAAAAAATAGTTATTTATTCTATTGCGTAGTTTTCATTTGGCATACAAAAGATGTAAAAACTAATCGAAAATTTTTGTAATATTATTTTCTTTTTAATTTCGACAAAGGTAAAACAGCACTTTTAACTCACAAACTATACTGTTTATGATGACGAGGCCTTAAAAAAACGATAGAGTCAAAAATAGTTTACATGATTTTTTTCTAGTGACTTCTTAGTCAAAGATGATTCTATTAGAGACATCACTTGACAAAAATTATTGGAGCTTTGTTGGAATATTTTGGCACTTCCATTATATAGTTCAGACCTTACACTTTCTGATTATTTTTTATTTCGATCTTTACAAAACTCTTAAAATAGTAAAAAAATTAATAATTTTGATGGTATCAAATTGTACCTGATTGAGGTTTTGCTTATAAAAACCAGAAGTTTTATCAACGTCGGATTATAATGCAATGTAAAAGATGGCAAAAAGTGATTGATCAAAATGGACAATACCTTAAAGAATAAAGTTCTTTAGTTCCATGAAGTCTTTGATTTTCTTTGATTTGATGTCTCTGATTTTCTAACAGAAATCCACACTTACTTTGTTGCCAACCAAATATATTTATGATCTAAGTTGATTAAAAGTATCATATTAATCTTTTGGTCTAAGAAATACAGTGTATAATTGAAATAAAATTAATGTTAAATTTAATTATATGAATATATATGTTATATATATATATATATATATATATATACCTATATATCAATGATTAACTACACTGCCACCTAAACTAACGCAAACAGTTCCAGCAAAAAATCCAGTAGTTTTACATTCCTAAAAAATTTACAAAACTCTATCACGATCCGATCCTCACTTTAATCACTCTGCACGCTTTGATCAATTAATCCTGAAATCGAGTAATTCAAAGTGATGGCCTAAAAAAGACAAATGGTCGCCAGTTCGGCACATTACAACGGTTGAAGCAGTAAAAAGAGAACTAGATGATTTATCAGCGTGAAAATCCTTTGTTTTAGACCGTGATTTCGCATATCTCAAATCGCAATGTATAGCCCAGAGAGATCAGCAACCTGCGGTACGTGCGCTACTGAAGTGGTTGCAAAGTTTGATAACACGTTTTCCCCGAATATTTCAAACCGTCGATAATTTACATGAATCATACTCGGTCGTCTAATCACTGGATTATCGTTCGATTGAGACATTCTAAGTCCCAAAAAGTCCCCATTCTAATACCCAAAATATGCTGATGCTTCATAATGAATCATGGAAGATATTAAAAAAAGACATGGATGAATCATATCATAACCTGGGCAGACAATTTCTTTGTGTAAAGCTTTAAATATAAAATTAAATTAGCCAAAAGTTCAAATATTCTGTTTTTATATCCTGAAAGTACTATGACTGTTTTTTTAGCGCACATTGCAAACGCCAATTTCATACAATTTTGATAGTAAAACTAAACATAAATTTGTACATATTTTTTATGAAAATCTCAATACCTAAAAACGTATAATCTTATAAATTCCACCCAAATTATAAAGCTCACTAACGTAAAAATTGGAATTGCGCCGCCTTAATCATACAGCCATCTCGACATATCCATACGAAATACCGAAAGCTTACGTTTAGCGCGCATATTTTTCTAGACTTTTAATACGTTTTCATAATTATTTATACGTAAGCTTCCGGTATTTCATATGCCTATAATATTTTATGGGATTGTTTTTCAATATACACTTTATCACCACGCAATGTTTCATCAAAATCACCGACAAGTAAATTTGAGGGTTTCCTTTGAGTTCACATTCAATTTCTTTGATTACCATTAATAGATATTATAGTATAATTATTATTTATTAATATTAATAATTATTTTCTGAAAGTTATTTCGTAAAACTTTCAAAAAAATCCAAATTATTGAACAGATTTTCAAACATAAATATTTTATCAAATTTTCTGGTAAAATATTCCCAATTTTGCTGAGTTACAAAATAAACTGATAAAAATCTAAAGGTTTTACTCAAACTCTGAAACGAGGCAAAAAAATTTGTTGCGCTTATCGTTTTTGCAAAAACGATAATTCTTTTTGTTTCATTAGTCACAGTATGTGTGGGTTGTAATAAAGTTTGCTTATCTAAATAATTTGAAACAGTAATTAACACATCGGTGAAAAGCAAAATTTGTATTGGTGGAACTAATAATGAAAAATATACCTATAAAGATTAATTGAGTCAAATTGAACATTATGTATATGTGTCAATCATTCAAGCAGTTCAAACCAGAAAAAACTTGGTTTCAAGAAAAAAAATTAAAAATAAAAATTAAATATTTTTTATAAAAACATTTGTAAACAAAAAACACCGAGATAAAATTATGAATATCGATTCAACTTATTAGAATTAATAATGTATGATTAAATCATTTTAAATTGTTGATTCTGTATATCTATTTTAACTGCAAATAAATGAAGAATGTAAAAATATATAATGTGACATAAAATCACATATAGTTGGATATAGAAATTGCATTCGATTTCGGTAATCAAATTAAAAGCATCTGATAATTCCAGAAATTATTTGAATATAGTTTGTGCAGTTGTTTTATAGTTTAATTAATATTTATAATATACTCGGTTATATATTATTATAAATAGATCAGTATATTGATTTTAATCCATTTAGTTCAAAAAAATATATTGTATTTTGTTCCATCACATACACACTTAACGTTGTCCTTTGATCATGTGTAAAATCGCATCAAGCTATTTATACTTTTAATTGTGATGTAAATATTTTGATTTATGTTGAAAGAAGCGCTCAAAGAACTTATAGAAACAGAAAATGCATGTTATGAATATCAGAAGATCAAAATAAGAAATCAAAATCAATGTCAAATTGATATAAACTATTGTTAATAGAAACCGCTCTTGGGAAAGGAAACGAAATATATAGAGCAAATAAATGCTTCAAATAAATCTTGGTAGAAAATGAAGAAACGATTATTTATTTCTATATATTATTAGCAATAATGCTATTTGACATTAAATGAATAAGTATTCTACAAATATTAATCATCCCAGGCTTCGTAAAGCATATGAAAAACCATCAGCAAAACGTCCATAACCATGATATAATTAAACCACTTTTCATAGGCCTATAATATTTTATAATATTTGGATTGAATATAAAATCTATCACAATGCAAAGTTTCATCAAAATCCCAAAAGAGTAAATCTAAAGTTCTTTTTATGAGTTTCCTATAAATCACTTCATGATGAAAAACACCTAATATTAAATTCAATCAGGTTTTCTAAATATATTTTACGTAAAATGTATTGATAGTAGATTAATTAAATTAAAACTCTATTAAGACATTCACTGCTGCGCACGCATATGTTGCGTGAGACCATTGTCAATAACCAGACACCAAGTGCGTTCCTTGCAACTCAAAGTTGTATTTTCAGTAAAATAAAATTCCCAGTACTCCAGTACCATGGATAAAATTTCCGAGTGTGCTTAATCTATCCCTTTAGTTGGCTTTCATTGTTTTAATCTGACCATCACAGTACTATTCGATTCTATCAGATTTTAAGCTGAGCTCTTGAAAATCGTTTCTGGTGGAAGAATGGTGATCTGGTGTTACTATAAATAAAAATTGCTGTTTCTGAGATATTTGTTAAATCACTTCACAATGAAAAGTATTAAATATTAGTAATCATTAGAAATTTTATAATATAGTATAATAACATATTTTATGCAACTAATGGACTTAGTACTATAATCAACACTCAATTAACTTTAAGAAATGTATTTTTCGATGGCTCTAATTTGAATTTTTAACTAATCACAGAAATCATACAATACGCCATTTGCAGTCTTCCTTCCACGCTATTGAAGTATTGACTTCAATTTTGACACAAATTTCCAAGGTCTATTTAATCTGTCCCTTTACTTGGCTTTCATTGTTTCAATCTGACCATCACAGTACTATTCGATTCTATCGGATTTTAAGCTGAGCTCTTCAGAATCGTTTCTGGTGTTTTTTAGTTGAACTTCTCTAAGTAAATGAAAGTGAATTCGCAAATTATACGTTTCATTGAAGTGCTCTTTGGTAAACCACATTTTTTGTTTTTTGGTCTGGCGTTAACACAAACAAAGCGAATGGTTTTTCAACTCGTGAACAGGCAACGTATAACTGCCCATGTGAAAAACAATGATTTTCTAAATAATCTATTTAAAATTTATCTCGCAAACACTAAGCGATTGGCCTTGCGACTTGTTATTGCGAACGCAAGGCGAACGAAATTGCAATCGTTTGAAGTCAAACGGAAGACCAGTCGGAATCATTGATATGTCACCAAATCGCCAGCAATTTTTGATTGAGTGGTGAAATTCAGTGCGTGTACATTATTATTCTTTGCGGCAAGAATTGCTCGTTGACTTAACCAAGCATAATTCTGATAATTCTCACTAATGTCGTTACTCGAATTTTTAATTACGGTGCGTGAAGTTATAACCAATTTGCATTAAGGGACGCCATGCACCTCTAATTTTCTTAACTATATACCTTGCGGAGCCCGAGACCTTTCCAACGAATGCAAAATTGTCGAAATCGGTTCGTGCGTTCTGGAGTTATATCGTCAGGAAGGAAAACCCGACTTTTATATATATGTAGATAACATATTTTATGCAACTAATTCACTCTCAAATCAACTCTAAATTAACTTCAAGAAATGTATTTTTCGATGATTCCAATTTAAATTTTTAACTAGTTACAGAAATCATATCATTTGCAGTCTTCCTTCAACACTATTGCAGCATTAACTTCAATTTTGACACAAATTCCCATTATCTATTTAATCTGTCTCTTTACTTGGCTTTCATTGTTCTAATCTGACCATCACGGTATAATTCGATTCGACCGGATTTTAAGCAGAGCACTTGAGAAGCGTTTCGGAAGCGAGTGATCTGGTGTCACTATTTATGAACGACAGACGGAGTTCCTGAATTCTGTGAAATCACTTCACTGGCGTCGACCAGATCGATTTTATTGTGAAGGAAGTACATTAGCTCGATTGGATGACCGTGTACATGATGCACGGGATGAATTGACTGAACAATAGCTAAAGTTCGAAAATGACAACGACGTGCGGGTACGGGTAAAAGATATGGAGGATACTTTGATGTGCATGTCAACGTGAATTTACAGTGAAATAGAAGCATCTGTCCGATGCATTTATATATTGCATGATGGACTTATTCACTACTCATAATTTTTTGATTATCGTATTTATTTAGATAAGATTATCAAGGAGAAAAGTACTATGTTAATTTTGTCTCATGATTTTCAAAAAGCATATTTTTGACTGCTAATATATTGACTAACAATATATTGTTTACTTTTTACAATCTATCTGCTTTACGTGTGAATTAAATTAATATACAAACAATTACTGAATGTCCTAAGTGTGACGAATTGTAATTAAAAAAAAAAAAAAAAAAAAAAAACGATATATAAACTAGTTGTGTATCGTGCCTGAAGGCAAATTGCTAGTACTTCTCGTACGGGGAATATTAAATGCTTTCAAATAGATTATTATAAATTTTCATTATTCACACTTTCATTATTCTTATTTTATAAAAAGCAAATAAACAAAACTTAATCAATCGGATTAAAAATGAAGAACATTATCTGATATTTCTAAACTAAATTGCAAAGTTAAAATTATTTATTTGAAGTTTAAAAGTGATGTTTAGAGCTTTAGCTAAAATTAGAATTAAAATCCGAATTATTTTTAATTAAAAAAAATTACTTGAAAATTAGAAAAAAAATTAATAAATAAAATCTTCCCTCAATAGCAATCGTTTCATCAACACAAACAGAAAGTTTTTTGAATCATTCAAATCGGATGCTTAGTTCTCTCAAATCATCATCCGCCCTAGTCACTCCACCCAAGCAATTAGGATTATATTAAAATTTAATATAAGGATTCTTAGGATAAAAATCCAAAATGATGATTCCACTTATATTCAAATAAACTCATCTCATTTTATCTCACAACTTGAATAATTTCTCGAAGTTTAAAACACGCAGAATATATTATAATACTTCTCATGTTAGTTTCAAAATACGATTAATGATAAACTTTGCGCAAGAAATTAGAATTAAAACTTGATTCTTTGAATTACTTAAAAAAAATTCAAATGCGTTTAAAACTAATGTAAACTGTAAGCTGTAAGTACGTCTGCATAAATCAAATTTTTTATAAGCATTATTTTATAGGTTAATTAAAAACGCACATTTTCAGATAGTGTAATCAACATCAAATTTTTCAATCCTGAGGTGTTAATAACTGACAACACTCTAGATCTAAAATATAACCCTTCACATTTTTTTGTTTCAATTAATCTTGCTTGCTTGCAGACACGAGCTCGAAAGCCCTTTTTCATTTCTTTTTGTTTCTACTGATTGTTCGGTAATTATAATTTTTCATATTAATGTATATTAATTTTTATGTGGTTACTTCGTGGATTAATTTTAATTTACATAAAAGTTATAATTTGTGAAACAATATTTATGATAGCGCGCTAAAACAAACTCATGTAGCCCATTCATGCACTATTAATAGCAATAATGCTGTGTATAGTATAGTATTTATATTATTGATGTGAATCGGCGTAAACATTAAATGAAAATTCCGTGCCTTCTATAAATAGAGGTGTAGAATTTTTATAGCGCAAACATGTATTTTACTTATACGTGGTATTCTGTTTTAGGTTAACAATCTCAAGTAGGAATTAATTTTATCTAATATATATATATATATATATATATATATATAATAAAGATATTTTTTTGAAGAATTTTACTATATCTAAATATAGTAAAATTATTCAAAATAATATTCTAGAGCTGGTTTACAAAATGGCACTCATGGAGTAATACAACATAGAAGACATCATCAGAATATTAACACTAGATCTACAAACCAGAACCAACTTGACCTAAAAATTTGACTATATACATATAAAACTATAAACATTATACAGATATGGCGATGCCTCTTGATCAAGTGGTACAAAATGTTTATTTTGAATTTTTTGATAATAAACATTTCATTTAAATTGCCTACGACATATTTTTTTCGAAAAAAATTCATTTTTTGTATTAGCCAAATCGGCTCACTTCAGTAAAAATAGGTATATGATCAACATCCGTGTAAATCTAGTGTTAAACACTAAGGTAAAATTTCTTTAGTTCGAAATTAACAAAATCCGCTATCGATTCCACTATTAATTTCTGATGTAAATTACGTTTTTTTAATTATATCTAAAAATTGCATTCTCTAAATATTTATATCAATAAATATAAAAAATATATTAACTTACAAATTAGTATGTATAATCTAAAAAAATATCGGAATTGTTTAATTGCATTAATTGATTTCAATTAATTAAAGAGTTCAGTACGATGGAAATTTAGATATAAAATGTTCGTTTTTTTTTAAATATCGAAAATAAATATTATTTCAATATTTTTATTTTAGTTTATTATGTTTTACTATAATAAACTATTTGAATTAGATGTTCATAAAGTACCGAATGAGAAGATTTTATCACAAATATACAAGCATATACCATAAGAAATATTTAAATTCCGGACATTTATTTCGCAGCATATTTGTTATTCGCAACAAATACCGTTTTATCATAATCCTTTAAATGTTAGCTAACATAAATATAAAATAGTCCATTTTTCGTAATAGCCATGTTATCTCAGAATATAAAACACCTTACGACAAGCCATACAAGTAATGGTCGGGTATAATGTTTTTTTTCGTTTGAAAAAAATGATATATTATATGCTTTCACAAAAATGACATATGATGATTCTACGCAACTTATGCAAATAAGTAAAAAGCGTGGTGTTGGCATGATACCACTTTTTTATCGTGATTTTCTTGCTCTTCGGAATATTAAAGTCAAAAAAATCAAGTGTCTGCTTTCAGATTTCATATGTATTTGCAGAGTACGCGGAGTAAAATAAACGCAGATGAAAGTTTGACATAATTTTAATTTCAAATGAATTGGATAATATGTGCTGATGCATTTGTATTCAATTAGTAATTTAAATAGATCAAATTTAAAATTCAATCACAATTTTACTTCTAAATGCAAATGTAATAACCATGCAATGCATTACATCTATGATGTTTTTTCATTATGTGCCTATGTAAAATATTTACCTCTATAATGACACAACAAATGATTAATTTTAATATTGAATATTATTTATTCAATTTATAATTAGCATATGTAATCCGTATGGGCAAATAATTTTAAAGTCTTTGTATCTTTCATTTGCATACAGTTAATTTCTTTAAATATCATAATGTAATTAAATTTTATAAGTAAAAAATTTCATTTTAAAATTAAATTTTATATTTTTTGCCAAACATATAATTAGTTGTGCATTTGTAGAATATATTGTGTTTTTATTGCTTCATTTTTATCATTTGAAGATATTTTTTTTTATCATTTGAGTAAATAAACTAAAAAATGTTTAAGTCTGCTATAGCTGGTTATAACATAAATATATTTTTTGAAGATATTTTTCAAATACTATAAAATTATCTAATACTACTATATAAATATATATATGTGTGTGTCTATATATATATTTTGTAATAATTATATATATATATATATAATATAATCATTATTGCAGTAAATAGTTTTAAATGAAAAATGAGTCTAGTATTTTAAATTCTCTAAAATAACATTTATATTTTAGCATTTTTCGCATTGTTTGAATTTAAATCCTTCTCAGTAACTTTATGGTTCAGTTAATTATATGTAGAACAAAAATATAAAATTTCAGTATTAAGAGTCTCTAAAACAAAACTTTTCTCTATGTGTATGAATACATTATATTATTTCAATGACCACAACTGAACATTGTGTATAATTTATAACATAATTCCGAATATAAGCCAATGTCTATATTAATTGTTATTCAATGAATTATTGTACAGCGATTTCTGTACCTGATTTTAATACTGAATTGCATTCGAACCGTGAAACAAACACTTTAGTAAAGGATTAACCAGAGAATTTATCTCTGTATTTCAATGAATTAAAAAGAATCGTTCTCAATTTGAATAAAGCTTGTTCGCACTTTGGAACAGAGTTTAAACAACAGTTTATAGTACATAGGTTGTAAATCTATAACCCGGGTTATCCCTACAATACAGTTTTACCAAAAACCAACATTACCGCCACCAGTATGAAAAGTTAGAACACACATAGTAAAAGTCATATGAACAAAATTGTTATTTAATTAATTATGGGTCAATTCACTGTAGATAAACAATTTGTTAAATGCTGATGATGTGAATGAATTCTATCTGCTTTGTCGCAGCATTTTTTTTTTACTTAATTTTGCAATTTTAGGTTTTATTAAATCGTAAATTACTTCATTACAAAAAACTTAATACAAAAATAAAATTAAAGCCCACAATTTGTCATTCGTTTTGAGAGATTTTTGTGCATGTGCCTTTTTAAAGCTTTTATGGGAAAAAATAGAAACATGAGGCAACAATAATATTTGAAACGGTTTTGTAATATATCAATGTATTACGTATAAAATTTGCTAGTACTAATTACTAATAAGTTCTAAATGCCTATAGGTCATAAATAGAGACTATTTAATACGAATACAAATGCAACAACTCAAATGTAGAAATGTAATAATAAAGCAAATGAAAATAATATAACAGTCAAGTTACATTAAACGACATTTTTCCCGTGAGGCAATCCATTGTAAAAAACCTTATAGTGCCTTAAGGCAAATTGCTGGAACTTCCCGTGCCAATTATTTTTTTTTTAAAGATTAACATTTTTGAAAAAAATATACTCTGAAAAAATAGATTTTGAGAAACTATAAATTTTTGACAAAAATTTCCTTTTTTTTGAAAAAAAGACTTTGAAGAAAAGTGTATTTTGAAATATTTTGGAAATTCTGAACTTTTTTTCAAAGCAATCGTACTGCTTTAACTGTATACGTAGAAACGAAATATCAAAGCGAGTAAGCGCCGCGCCGCCGTCTAACGGATAAGCATTGGTACGGAACCCATAGGAATGTAAACAAAATTCATACTCATTGTTAAAATCTCAAAAAAATATCTGATAATTTAATGTGCATATGTCTAATGTTCAATTTGGACCGCCAAATGGCTCATTTTTTCACTTTTTTCTCCATATATCCGAAGTCGTTGCGCCTTCCTTTCCAAAAATTTAAACAGTTCTTCATTTAGTCAATACAAATAAAACGTTTTTTGAATTATTCAAACTGGACGCTCCGTTCTCTTAAAAACTGAGTTACCGTTTTAGGCACTTTTTGCCCCGTATCTTCGGAACGGCCAGAGCTGCCTTTGCCAAAAACTAATCAGCACGTCTCCTTATCAATACAAATCAAATGTTTTTTGAATTATTCATATCGCTTCATCCGTGTTCCCGAAATCGTCGACGAAATATATCAAGTAATAATGTAATGTAATATATCAAGGTAATACGTATAAAGTTTCCTAGTATTAATTACTAATGTTTTAACTTTTAGCCTATAGGTCATGAATAGAGAGCTCAAATGCAACAACTTAAATGTAGAAATATAATAATAAGGCAGATGAAAATAATTTTATAGTTAAGTTACAAAAACATCTTATTTACGAAACACTTTAAATTCAACACACTGCAAAAAAGTCGTCTATATCATCTATTTAAAATTCCCTATTAAGTAAATAATTTTCTTCTTTTTTTCTACTAAATCAAATATTATCAAAACAAAGATCATTATTACATATGAAATTAATCAAACAAAGTATGAAATTAATAATTTTCACCGCGTTATAATCGAGTATAGGTCAGACCTATATATAACATCGCCTAAACACATTCTCCGCCATATCGTTGATTTATTATTACAATAACTCAAAATCAGACAAGTAACGTAAATAAACATCACCATATTAAACAACAGAGATACATATGATTTAAACAATTTGCTGATATAAACCAAAGTACCGACACTGTCTGCGCCAATTTATTCGTCCTAAATCAAATGCTTCCTGAGTTATGCAATTGCGTTGTTCCTGTATTTATTGATACGAATAATAGTCGATGGAGCAATAAATAGATGAAATATTATCTATTGAAGTTATTTGCCAGAAAATTAAATAATATATTAATACGTTTGAAAGCAAAATAAAAACTAACGCATATGTGAATATTTAAAACCAGTGATATATATGCTGTATTCTTATGAAAACAAACTTGAAAAGAACTCTACATTATTAGCTTCAATGGTAATTGCCTCAGAAATTACTTGTTCGAAGGCCTTTGAATACTCTTTGTTCTTTTAGAAGCTGTTGATAATATATATATATAAAGCATATATGACATCTCGTTTTGCTATTGACTCCTATCAAAATTTGGATCATTTTCATCAAATCGGTCTATAATTTCAGTCATAGTGGTTATTTTCTTTGAAATCACAAAAGTTCTTCATGCTCTTGTTTAAAAGCATTGCCATCAATATTTTTGTATTCTTCTTGCTCAGCTATATAATTGCAACCGATTTTTATTAGAAAGATTAGGAACAAGCCGAAAGTTTTTTGAATCATTCAAATCGGATGCTTGGTTCTCTCAAAAACTGCCAGTTGTTGCACGATTAGCATGGTATGTCCAAGATAACTGAACTACCTTTGCCAAAAACTAACCACAACTTCTCTAAATCATTAGAAATTGAATGTTTTTGGATCCTACTCATACTCTGTTCTCTCAAAACATCCATTTCTATTTTCTGCACTCTTCGCTCCGTATCTCCGTAACGGCTAGACCTGCCTTTGCCAAAAACTAATCAGCACATCTCCCTATCAATAGGAATCGAATGTTTTTGAACCATTCAAATCGGTTGATCACACACACATCAATTTTTTCTGAGGTATGCCAAAATGTTCAGTAAACCTTCAAAACGTGAAAATATGCAAAAATTTTTATTACCCTATGGGAAGTTAAAAATAGCTGCCTTTTTTTAACTATTTCTTCAACATCTTCCACGTTAGCCTGATTTAAAAAAGTTTGTTACGCTAATTCTACTATTTTTTCCACAATATCATAAAATTTTGGAGAATTTAAGATATGAAACAAAATGACAACGCAGCGTTGAACCGGGTATTACTGTATTGTATATTTATAAAGCTTAAAATATCCTAACTCGTCTTATGCATATTATAATTAATATTAAAATTATTGATTTGCCTGATTTAACTGACTACAACAATCAAAAGTAAATAGATTTCAATTCTGCTCTATTTACCATATGCATATACACATATCAAACACAATTCCATTTTAGATGTAAATTTGCACAAGGTAACGCTTAAATAAGAAATGGAGTATATTCATTTCAATAATTTGGACTATGTAATAATTTAAATGCTTCAAAAAATATTTTTTAACTTCCCGTAGGGCAAGTTATAGTAATCGCAAAAAAATCGAAAATGAAAATTTTTGCATTTCTCGACGTTTCAAAGGTTTCTGAATATTTTGGCATACCTTAGAAAAAATGGATGTATGTGTGTGTGTGTGTGTGTGTGTGTGTGTGCGTGTGTGTATGTATGTGCGGATACAAATTTTCGTCGACGATTTCAGGAACACTGATCAACCGATTTGAATAATTCAAAAAACATTCGATTCGTATTGATAAGGAGACGTGCTGATTAGTTTTTGGCAAAGTCAGGTCTAGCCGTTCCGAAGATACGGGGCAAAAAGTGCCGAAAACGGTAACTCCGTTTTTAAGAGAACGGAGCGTCCGATTTTAATAATTCAAAAAACATTTTACTTGTATTGACAAGGTGAAGAACCCATCAAATTTTCATAAAGGCAGGTCTAGCGGTTTCGGAGATCTAATGAAGAAAGTAAAAAAAAATGCCATTTGGCGGTCAAAAATGATCATTAGACATATGCACATCAAATTATCAGATATTTTATAGAGATTTTAACAATAAGTATAATTTTGGTTTACATTCCTATGGGTTCCGTACCAATGTTTACGCGTTAGACGTCGACGCGGCGCTTACGTGGTTTGATATTTCGTCTTTATGCAGTTAAAGCAGTACGATTGCTTTGAAAAAAAGTTTAGATCTTTCAAAATATGTCAAAATAAAGAAAACATTTTTTCTCAAAAAAAAAAAAAATAAAAAAAAAAATTAAACGAATTTTTTTTTTTTCAAAAAAAAGTAATTTTTTGTCAAAAATCTTATTTTTTTCAAAGTAATTTTTTTCAAAAATGTTAATCGTTTTTAAAAAAATAATAATATTTGGTACGGGAAGTTCCAGCAATTTGCCTTAAGGCACGATGCCTTAATTACAGAATTCCACTTACAGCTAGTTAAATTTTTATCTACTGATCGCCCATGTTCATTTGTTCATTGAAATATCATATTGGTACACAATCTTTCGCTTCGATTTTGGTAAGGTATGTATTATTTTTGACCAAAATAGAGTTAAGCGTATTATTAGGAATCATATAACTCATCTAAATATTTAATCGGTTATAACAAAAAAAAATATTTGTTGGAGCTCTGGGATTCCAATTGGATGTATCCTAAATTTACCCGCCTCTGATAGCCTAATGTTAAGTGGTAGTGTCTTTGGTTTCCACTTGGAAATATTGATAGTAATATGTTTTCAAGCAAAAATAGCCCTTCTGAGCATTATTGTAGTATTCCAAATAGTAAGACGACGAGTATTGAAAATTAATTTTACTTCGCAAAAAAGAGCAATCAATGAAGAAATTCGGATAACGCTAATTGTGGTCCAACTAAGCGCACTACCGGAAAACATCAATTGAAAAATTATTTTAATTTTTTCAGCTAATAATAAATGATTATTTGGCATCGATTGTTCTACATAATGTGGCCTAAGCCAATATGAATACAACCACGTCAATTTTTTTTCGATATCTTTTATGGTTACACCAAAAAGTGAGTTTGAAAAAAGGGGCCAATTTCACATGTTTTCAATGATATCTCGGCCATAAGGTGAGATACAAAGTTGAAAATTGGTATATCGTTTTTTTTCTAAAAGACCTTTAAAATGGCGTATATATTATTTTAATACCAGGGTGGGGCCGATTCTCTATGGCAATGCGCCCATATTCTTTCGCATCTTGAGGCAATACTATGAGTTTTCTTTAAAATCGCATCAGGAAGAATTTTATTCAAATCGGCATCTGCCATTCTGAAATCAATGCGATAGAAGCAGAAGATGGAGCAAACGGAATATGTTTACATCTTCATGCTGCATTACTTCTATCTGGGAGTTGAAAATGCACTCTATTTGCACTGGTAGAAAACGAATACTACTTTGTGATTTTACACCCACGTTTCCTTGCCATGTCATAGTGATTTTATGTGCATTGCTCGCTGTCTTGGCATAATTGAAGCTAAGAGAAATATTAAGAAAGTAAAATATGCTGATATTTGAACAAAATATTCCAAGAGTAAAGACGTATCGGTACGTCTTTTAACATTCCGGTAACATTTTAAAATGCAAGATGGCAAATAACTTTCAATCGTTTTAAAACACATTTAAACTAGGGGTACAAGACATCGGGCTTTAAGGCCAATTGCTGGAACTTCTCGTACCAAAAAAATAGATTTTTGTGAAAATTGACTTTTTTGAAAAAATCGTTTTTTTTATATTTTTAAATTTTTCTGAAAATTTTGAACATTTTTTCAAAGCAATCCGCTCCGTAACTGTTTTAGAGACGAAATATCAAAGCTTGTAACGGATAATCATTGGCAGGCGAGAAATCTATAGAAATGTAAACAAAATTAGTACTAACTATAAAAATCAGTATGAAATATCTGATAATTTGCTGTGCATATGTACAAGGATCATTTTTGACCGTCAAATGGCATTTTTTGTTACTTTTTTATTTGGCTTTCCAAAACCACTTAATCGAATCTTCATTTCGTCAATACAAATAAAATGTTTCTTGAATCATTCAAATCGGATGCTCCGTTCTCTCAAATACTGAATTACCAATTTTGACATCTTTTGTCCCGTATTTTCGAAATGGCTGAACCTGCCTTTGCCAAAAAGTAATCAGCACGTCCCCCATCAAAACAAATCGGATGTTTTTTTTTAATTATTCAAATCGGTTGATCAGTGCTCCAGAAATCGTCGACGAAAATTTATATCCACGTACACACATACACATACATCAATTTTTTCAAGGTATGCCAAAATGTTCAAAAAGCTTTGAAACGTGAAGATATATGAAAAATTTCATTTTCAAATTTTTGAGATTTCTAAAATATACTCTATATAGGAACTTATAAATATAATTTCATATTCTGCTAATCTGTGGTATCATTTTCATTCAGTAAAAATATTCTTTCAAAATGTTAATTGAATCAAACTATAAATACCTTACATAATTGTGCTTAATTATTAAGGTAATTGATTTAATATATTACCTACTCATGAGTTATTGTTCAGACTATATTAATAAAAAATGAGCATTAATAGCGGAAAATTTCGAAGAAATTGCTCATTGATTTGTTTTTGCGTTGTATATTGTCTTACATCAGTATAGGTTAACATTGTCTTAACATTATTGATGCTTTGACAAAATCATATCACTTATATATTTTTACCGTGGCTTATATATTTGCAATTTTACTACAATATTTAAGAATGTTAAAACATTTTTAATATTATACCAAAACCCAATTCAACATCTATTTTACTTTTTAACATTTCTTATGGTGATTTCGTAAAAGTTATATATTATTTCATTTATTTGTTAAATTATTGTGATTATTGTATTCACTAGTTAAAAAAATTATTTAAAATATTTGAAATAATTCCATGCCTGAAAAGTTTCAAAATACTTCAAAAAAATATATGTACTTGATTCGACCAGCATAAGCTTTGAGTATGTCGCTAAGTCAATATTAAATTTGAAAAAAAAATCATAGTAGTAAATAAAAGATTAAGATCATCTAGAATAGAGTTCTAAAAAACTTATAAATAATTATTAGAGAAAACTACACGAGAAAAGAGATAATTTAATTTTCTCCACCCTCTAATCTCGTCTACTAACCTTGACTTTGCGGCCTCGTCGGGCCGCGATTGATCTGGACTGACGTCGCAACGCCTCCAGGGATCCGGGTTAGAAGACGATTGACTCAACTGCGACCCCTAGGGTCTCCTTAAGGTCTCCTCTGACCCTTTGTGATTCACCACTAATGGTAATTGGTAACAATCACTGAATTATACAAACCAGCACCAAAACTAATTGAATCACTTAACAATGATTGTGCATACAACGTTTTAATCGAATGTTTCCGTTTGCCAAATGTAGTGATCGACACCGACTGTTCGCTTGGCAACAAAATTGTTAAATTTGTTTATTGGTTTTGTTTAATAATATTTATGTTTATGGTTATTTCACTATTTCACAATACATATTATATTTATTAGGCACTTAAACTTTCTATTATAACGCAAATAGTAAAATTATCACTGAATTTATGAAATAATTATATGAATAAGTTTTATATATTTAGGTTTGCTATGATCGTATACTATAACATTTCACTAAAGGTTTTACGTGTGATTAAATTTATTGTTAGTTTACTTCGCACATTATTAATAACACTTTATTAAATTAATTCTTATCTAGTATTATGTGTTATGTGAGTTTTAAATATAATAAAATAACGTGATCAGTTACTTGCAACTTCACAATCAAAGAACAAGGCATGATTTATTCACGAAAAAGAACTGTTTTTCTAACTTTTTTGTTTGTTTAACTTTTGTTTTTAAAAATCAGCATCCTCTACATTCCGTTGACCATTCTGAAAAAAAATTAAATTTGTTATAAATATAATTTATATATGTATAAATATTATAAAATTTATCTGATGTCTGATCTATTTTTGCATATCTTTGCCAAATAATTTTTAAAAATTGTTTTCTCACAAAACAATTTGATATAAGCCAAATTAGCAACATAGTTGATATACTTAATTTTCATGCATCTGATTAAATCAAGCATGTAATAATTATCGGGTAATATTCTATATTAAAATTGTTAATATAGCTTTCCGAAGCAAAACTAATTTTCAAAAAAAAATTTATAAAAATCAAACAATTGATAATTTTTTAGAATTTATCATTTCAAAACTGAATTGGCATCTCAGAAGCTTTATATCGAGAAATATTGAATTGAAATAATTTAATTGAAATAATTATTCTAGATAGCTTTAACATCTATCTAGATATTTTAAGTAACATTGTTGTCTGTAAGATTTCTCTATAACTGTTACAAAAGAAAAAAATATTATATCTAATTATAATATAAAATTGGCAAAATCCTGAAAGAGTTTTCCATAAATTTGCGAACTCTCGGAAGCTTCCAAAGTCCAATTATAATTTAATTCTTCACATCCGACGTTTAATTGAATTAAAAAAAGCATAAAGTTCATCCATTTAATGACTGAACTTTTGTCCGTCGACTTGCTACTAGAATAACTCTTGTCCTGAATTTAATTGCTAGCAACATTATTCGGCGCTAAATGTGAGCACCGACATCGGTCAAGTGCAATAAGCGTCACTTTCGGGAAACTTTGTATTGTCGGGCTCGATTTATACCAATGATTCGTTTCTCTAACTTTATTTGTAAGTAGAAACAGGTGCACGTGGATGTAGTAAGTGAACAAGTAATTAGAGATGACTAGTGGTGAATGAAATCGTACCTTAAGTCAAATCCTGGAACATCTCATACCATAATTTGACTTTTTCAAAAGCTTTAATATTTTTGAAATTTTGGAGCAAATTACGTTTTTTTTTTTTGACTATTTTGATTTTTTT